>NC_056731.1:326774519-326969519 GCF_019279795.1 Protopterus annectens
GTGCTTCCCCTTTTTTAGTGCATTACTGTCGTCTTTTTGTCTGATATATATATATATATATATATATATATACACACACACACACACACACACATATATATATATATTTTCTTATGTGAAAAAAGTGGGAAAGGACCTAATTTGAGACTAATATCTTGGCTCGAAGTCAAAATATCCCAATTATTATGAATAACCTTCTTAATAGCAGTAGCATCCCTACAAATAGGGATAGGAAAAGAAGAGAATCTATCCGAGGTAGTGCTAACAACACTAGACTGGTAAGCATTAGAAAGAGAGGAAACCTGGGACCTCTCCGCAACTTTAAAGGTAGAAGAATGTGCAGTACTATTGGTCATATTAATAGTGGAAAACCCCTGGGAAATAATAGGAGGATACCTAGTATGCCTTAAGGAATACACCTCCCCACAAATGGACTGCAATAAGTCAAACGGGTAACCCCTCTGTATGAGAAAATTAGAAAAAATCTGACACTCTAATAGGAATGTGTTATGACTGCTATTAAGAAGGTTATTCATAATAATTGGGATATTTTGACTTCGAGCCAAGATATTAGTCTCAAATTAGGTCCTTTCCCACTTTTTTCACATAAGAAAATTAAAGCCCTTAGGTTTTTACTGGAAAATAGAGACCAACCTTTTGTAACTGCTCCCTCTATTATTAGTACAGAGAAGGGGATGTTTACTTGTACTAACTGTATCGCCTGTAAATGGATTCTTACAGGTAGTTCTTACACCTTCCCACATAATAATTTTACGATTTCTTTTCATAATGCTTATGACTGTAATTCCATTTATGTTGTATATGCTGCGATTTGTACTACATGTTCTGCATTTTACATAGGTAAGACCATTAGAAAACTTAGTACTAGAATAAAGGAACACTATGGTGCAATTAGAAAGGCTGACTACAGTAATGCATTAGCTAAACATAGCAACTTATGTGGTTCCTTTAAGGAATTTAAATTTCTTGTTCTGGAACAAGTTCCTTTACTATTTGGAGACAAAGATACCCTGTTGGAGGTTAAGGAGCTGAGATGGCAACTATTATTAAATGCAGAGACTCCACCAGGTATAAATGAATACACTAACCTTAAATGTATTTTAAAATGGCAAAGTTAAAGTAGGATTAGGCTGTGATTTAATGTACATTTTGCACTCTTTTTATTTGATTGACACACTAACATAGCTTGATTTCTAACAGAGTTTTGGCTCTGCATAGGATTCTAATTAATATACATGAGCATCTTAGGTTTATTTATTTATGTATGTCACACACTGTTTAATTCTAAGTGGACATTGGTTTATCTTATGATGTCATTCTTTTGTAAACATGACTATATATACAAAGGATTCGTGGTGTACTGTTACATTTCTAAGGAAGTCCAGCACATTAAACTGGATGAAGCGCATTTCACTGGCTCTCTTTTTATTTTTAGACTAAGAATTATTAAGTTTAATAATTTCTTAGGTTTTCAGAAGTTTAGTGTTATTTATATATATATATATATATATATATATATATATATATATATATATACACACACACACACATACATATATATATATATATATATATATATATATACACACACACACACATATATATATATATATATATATATATATATATATATACACACACACACATATATATATATATATATATATATATATATATACACACACACACATATATATATATATATATATATATATATATATATATATATATATATATATTTTTTACAAGTCAGAAGAAAAAGGGGAAAAGAGATATGGACAAAGGCAGTAAGGCAAAGTTAAACGCATAGGGAAAAGGACAGAGAAACGTGTAGAGAAGAGATACTAACGATAGTATCTAGAGTATGTTAGTCCACAGGAAGAGAAATTAAGACAGCTTAAGAAAATTGAACGTACAAAAAACAAAAACACACACTTGCCTATCCCAGTAGCGAGAGAGAGAAGGAACCATGTCTTTCAACTAATGGTGGAAAATTAGTTCTGAGGTAACTGGAAGGATGCATCATGGGTAAGGGAGAAGCTCAAGAGTTTTGGATTGCCACGAGCTTTTACAAGTAGCCGAGTCAGCTCAGACACCTCAGATCTGAACCAATCAGTTGTGGATGAAATGAAAATTGACATCAGATGTTTGGATAGTAATAACCAGTATTTTTCAGAAAAAAATGCATCAAAATATTTAAAAAAGAAAACATGAAGTCTACAGCAAATTACTGTGCTTGTGAAGCCTCAAAGCTGCTTTTCCTTGAGGAAGCAAGAAAGTACTGCCGAAATTCATTGACAACACCATCCCCCCTTCCTTCAGTTTCTTGAGCACTTTTCTCAGTTGGAGAGCCCAAAGAGGAATTCTTTATTCAAAGGGGCATTCAGAAGCATCACGTTCATGCAATCAGGAAGGAGCTTGTCCCCTCAGACAATTTCTTCTTATCATAGACACTGCAAGCAGTCGCCCTGCTAGATGCATCCACATCACATCCAAACACTTCGAGTGTTTAGCCACCTGGGTGGTGAGGTCGCAGAATTCAGGATTCCCTTCTGAAGGCCCTTATTTTGAATCCCCTCTGTCTTCTATTTCAGCTGCTCCAAAACAGTCAAGGTAGCTGATGTGAAATTCCTTTAACCAAATTGGATTACAGCTCTGCCCTTCTTTGTCATTTTGTAAAGGGTTTCTGGAAGCATTGCCACCATGACCTCTGTTGGAATCAGAAGGGATCATTTCTCAATCCTCTACAGGATTCTTATATAGGCGTTTGTAAGACTAAAGGGCCCTGTAGAAGTAGTCATCCAGGATTTCATGTAATGAAAGAATTGTCAAAGACACAGGTTCTGTCAGGCATAGAAACTGATCTTGGCTCAAAAGTTATATTAGTTGAAGGCTTTTATCCTAGGAAGGGCATTCCCAAAAGAAATGTTCCCATTTGAAGATGACTCCAAGAGATCTAGTTTACATAAGCTAATGCCTCCTTTTCAGAGTCTGAGGAATCAAACTCCTTTGACAGGGTCTCTCGCTTTCCCTTACCAAAAGAGATTGCAGGAGCAGGATCTTTCTCAGAGTGTGGCTGCCTAGGTTTCACAAATTCCATGATATCCTGAAAATGTTTGAAGTCCTGAAAGGAGACCTGAGAGAAATGGGGTTGAGGCCCAAACAGCAGAGGCTGGGGCAAACCGACAACATACCACTTTGGAAGTTTGGCCCTGTGGTTTCAGCAGTGGCACCAGAGTGGACAGCCATGACCTGTATCTGGTCCCCAACAACCTCTTCTGTTACAATGATGAACAGGATCCTGTCCACCCTCTTTGTAAGCAATACTCTATTGAGAGGATGGAACATCCAAAGCTGCTCTGGACTCGTATCAGAGCCACTGCTTAGTGAATACAGGAACTACTGACAAAATGGCAACCTCTCAAGGTTTCCTGCTAAGGGCCACACTCAAAAGTTGTCAGTAGGGCTGAAAAAAGGTGCCTCACCACTTTTCAGGATCTTGAACCTTGGGGGGCTAAGGGCACTGTATTATCATATTTCCTAATGCTTTTTTCTTTGTGACGTTTCTCTTTCTTCACAAATTTGGAGAAGGGACCAACAGACTATAAAATACAGAGACCAGTAAAGGAATGTCTGTTGCAAAAAGCTCCATGTGCTAAGGCAGTAGACTGTGCTTTGTGGCTTAATACTTCTAACACAATAATGGGGCATTTCTCAGACTAGTGTGTACCAATCTGTAATGGGAGATCACAGGTTATGAAAATGAAGACTTTAGTTTTTTAAATGTAATGAGTCAGCAAACTCTGAATGATTAGTGTGTGGGAATTTTGTTTCTGATATTATGCTAATTAAGAGTTACCCCTCTTGATAAACATTTCCCAGTAAAAAAACTTTGCTGTGTACTACAGATGTTTAAATGTAAACAGACTTATTTGGACACATTTAATATAAAGTTTGCACTCCACAGTGTGTGTTATCCTTCAAAAATGACATTAAACTGAGGTCCCATCTGCTTGGGTTCTTGGTAACTCAGTTGGATGTAAACAGATTCCATGGCATCTATTGGAAAAAGAAAAAGTAGAATTTTCCTAATGCCTTGGCCAAAGTTCTCCTGCTAGTATAATTACCACTTCAAGTCTCCCCATAATAGTGGTCACTATCCTTGTGGGACTAATTCGGTCAAAAAGATAAAAAAATAAATAAAATGCTAAGGTGGACTGGTTCACGGATCCTTTTCAAACAAAGCTCAGTCTACAAGTATAACAATGTTATAAGCCGCACATTGAACACTTACAGGCAAACCTAAATATGTAAAATGTAATGCAACTGTGTCTTATAACAGAAAAAAAAAAGAAGTTATGTACTCACCATAACGTTCCATGCGAGTTGTTCATCTTGCCTTCATTCTTTACTGATGGGTTCGGAGCAAATCCTCGGCTCCGACTTGAGCAACTGCAAAAGCTCAAGGTCTTCAACCAGCTCGAGGCCAACTCCCTGTCCCATGATGCACTCTGATCTTCCATCAGATCTTGTTTGCTGCATGACTACTTAATATAAATATGCCACTCAGAGTTGGATAAGAGACCAAGCACTCTATACGGACTCAAGTAGACCGGATGGGTGTTGGAGGGTGGGACGTAAGAATGAAGGCGAGATGAACAAAGTACAGTTGTGTACACTTACCATAAATGTAGTAGTTCGAGTGTATTCACTGTTGCAGTCATTACATTTGGGTTATCTGCTTGCAGGTAGCCCTCAGCCGGCCTGAATATCAAAGTCTTGGATTCCTGCGTCAGATGCTGTCTCTTCTTCCATGACGTGAGGTCATCAAGGGTATACAACATGCAGCCGACGCCATTACATCAGTTTTTCTTGCCCCAGATGTCAGATGCTCCCATAATGGAAAGCAATTATATGTTAGATTACACCTCCAACAAAAAGCAAACACACCAGAAAGCTGAAATACACTAAACAAGAAGAAAAGTATAGCCAAGAGAAGTCAGGGGGCTGGAGGGGAGGGTAACCAGGACTGCAACAGTGAATACACTTGATATCTACATTTATGGTAAGTGTACACAAAGTACAGTTGCGTACACTTACCATAAATGTAGATGTTCGAGTGTATTCACTGTTGCAGTCATTACATTTGCGTCATCAGCTTGCAGGTAGCCCTCAGTTGGCCTGATTATCAAAGTCTTGGGTCCTGCGTTGGTTGCAGTCTCATCTTCCATGACGTCATCAGGGGTATAAAGCATGAAGCTGATGCCATTACATCAGTTTTTCTTGTCCCAGATGTCAGGTGCCCCCATAATGGGAAGCAATTATATATTTATAAGGTTACACCTCCCACAAAAAAGCAAATAGACCAGAAAGCTTTAAGCATGGTAAGGAAGAATAGAGGTATAGTCAATAAAAGGGGGCTGGAGGGAGGGTAACCAGGACTGCAACAGTGAATACACTTCAACAGCTACATTTATGGTAAGTGTACACAACTGTACTATGTTCTTCGTGTTTTACTGTTGCAGTCATTACATTTGGGTAGATTCCCAAAGCTAAGTAAGGGAGGAGGCAATTAGACAGCATTAGGACCAGCTATAAGGCCCTGCAAGACTGCAGTGGCAAAACCAGCTCTGATTTAGAAAAAAATGGCAAATGGTAATGCTTGGTGAAAGTATGTACAGAACTCCAGGTAGCAGCTTCTAAGATGTCCCTGCTAGGGACACCTCTGAGAAAAGGCTGTCGAGGTAGATACAGCCCTGGTTGAATGTGATCTTATCCCCTGTGGGGTAGGTTTTCCATGGTGCTTTTAGCAGAAATGAACGCAATGGCCTATCCACTTAGAAATGGTTTGCTCTGAAATGGTCTTCCCCTCTACCCCTGCAGCAAATGCAACCAGCAGCTGTGCAGATTTCCTGAGAGGCTTAATCCTGTCCATGTAAAATCTAAGTTGTTCATTCCCCTTTGTTCTGTGGGTTAGAAAAGAAGGTTGGCAAATGAATGGACTGATTAAGGGCCACACCGGATACCACCTTGGGCATAAAGGAAGGATTGGTCATGAGGGACACCCTGTCCGCACGAAAGATGATAAAAGGCTCCACTGCCATGAGGGCCTGTAATTCAGACACCCTTCTTGCTGAAGTGATTGCTAGAAGGAAGGCTGTTTTCCAAGAAAGGAATTTCAGCTCTGCATTTGCAGCTGGCTCAAAGGGAGGTACAGTGAGCTTTTCCAATACAAAGTTAAGGTCCCAGGCTGGAGTAGGGACTCTCCTGGGTGGTCTTAAGTTTTTGGCCCCTCTGAGGAATTGCTTCAGCAGTGGATGAGAGAAGAGGGGTGGCTCTGTATTATAATGAGCTGAAATGGCCGAGGCATGAATTTTGATGGAAGAAAAGGAAAGACTCTTGTGAAGCATCTCAATTAAGTATTGAAGAATGTGCATTAATTTGGGCACTGCTGTGTCCATCCCCTGTGTTTGGTTCCAGGAACAGGATCTTTTCCATTTTTCAGCATAGGATTTTCTAGTACTAGGCCTCCTTGCCTCCATAATAACATCAATCACTTGCTTACTGAAGGATGGTAATGGAGAGATCATGAAATTAGCCAGGCTGAAAGGCTCAGGGTTTGAAGTTGTGGGTGCAGAATCTGGCCCTCCTGCTGGGATAGCAGGGCAGGGGTCTGAAGCAGGTGCTATGGTTCCAGAAGTGACACACTGCGCAAGAGGGGGTACCAGTGTTGGTGTGGTCAGTCTGGTGCAATAAGTACTGTCCTTGGTTTGTCCTATTTGATCTTAGTAGCACTATGGAGAGGACAGGCAGAGGGGGAAAGGCATAAACTGATGGGTTTTTCCACGTGAAGGACAGGGCATCCACTTTCCAAGCTTGTCTGTGGGGAGTCCTTGTGTAGAATTTGTCCAACTGGTAGTTCTGAGGGGAGGCAAACAGGTCCATCTCTGGGCTCCCCCATTTGTTTCTCAAAATGTTGAATATTTTTGGATCCAGTTTCCACTTGTGTGGGTCATGAGATTTCTGCTTAGGTCGTCTGCCAGTGTATTTAGCTTGCCTGGCAGGAATTGAGCTTGTAGATGCACTTGGTAGCTCAAGGCTGTGTTCCACAGAGCCATGGCTAGTCTGCAGAGATGGTATTAGTGGGTTCCCCCCTGCTGGTTTATGTACCACATAACAGTGGTGTTGTCCATCTTTACCAATATTTATCCTGGAAGAATGTGGTCCTTGAAGGCTGTCAGAGCATTCTGTACAGCTAACATTTTTTTTGATTGATATGCAAGTGCATTTGACTCTGGTTCCATTTGCCCTGAATGCACTGCCCTGCCAAGTGAGCCCCCCATGCATAGTCTGATGTGTCTGTTAGGGTTTGGGCGGCAGGGGGTAAAGTGTATGGCAGTCCCTTGTTCTGGTGACAGGCCTCTGCCCACTAAAGGGCCTCTATCTTTAGACAAGGTATGATAGGAATTATTGATTCTAGGTCCTGAGAATGCTGACACCATAGGCTTTTTAGATACCACTGAAGTCTCCTCATATGCAGACTTGCACATGGAATTAGCAGAATGCAAGAGTCCATGAACCCCAGGACTTGCAGTATTTTCCTTGCAAATAGAAGTGAACTTGTTTCTCTGGCGTGAGACAGGCCATCTGGGAAGTTGTATTCAAGCTTGCTCCCAGGAATACAATTTGTTGGCAGGGTACTAGATGTGATTTGTTTTCATTTATGGTGTACCCCAGAGAAGTTAGTAATTTCTTTACAAATGCCAGATGGTTTAATAGTATGTCCTGGCTTTCTGCCTGAATTAGACAATCGTCCAGGTATGGGTATATTTCAATATTTCTTTGCCTGCAAAATGCAATGACTGGAGCTAGGCACTTTGTGAATACCCTAGGCGCAGTAGATAAGCCAGAGAGCAGTGTAGAGAACTGACAGAGCATGTAGCCTGCTCTGAAGCTTAGGTATCTTCTGCAAGATTTCCTTATTGGGATATGCAGGTAGGCTTCCTTTAAAACCAGTGTTGCCAACCAGGCATTTTTGCCTAGCATGGGAAACAGCTGATGAAGAGTTAGCATTCTGAATTTTGGGATTACCAAAAAGGTGTTTAGGATAGACAGGTCCAGGATAGGATGCCAGGAGCTGTCTTTTCTGGGTACCAGGAAAGTTTCGAGTAAAAACCTTGTCCCCTTTCTTCTGCTGGGACAGGCTGAATAGCCCTGATACTTAGAATAGAGAGAACCTGCCCCAATGCTTACGCCTGTGAATACATTGATATTGTAGCCTAGGTGGTCTGCTGTTCCTGGGTTTGGACTGAGAAGGCCTGGGAGAGACAGGAAAGGACCAACTCTTAGAAGGCCAATGCCTACTAAATCTGGGAGGCTGTACTTGCAGGAAATCTAACTTTTTGCATAGATTTAGCTTTTTACTTCATCTTTTTAAGGACGACTTCTGCTTTGTTGCCAAACAGGCGGTCTTGGTTTAAGGGAGCATCCAGTAATTTAGCTTTAACATGATCTGGCAAATTTTGCTCCTTAAGCCAAGCATGCCTTCTAAGTACAGACCCAGTGACAGCAGCCTTGCAAGATGCTTCTAAAGAGACAAAACCACACTGCAAAGTATGTTTACCAACTTGTTCAGCAGTATGCTTTAAATCCTGTAATTCTTTATTTTCAGCACAGTCAGGAATCAACATCATTCTTCTGTTTAAGTAGTCCCATAATATGCTGCTGATACTTTAGCATATGAAACTGGCAGTTTAAGGCCCTAATGGCCAAAGTAGCAGAAGTGTATACCTTCTTACCCCAGCTGTCCAAGGCCCTGGAATCTCTATCAGAGGGGGTAGGGTTTTTGGCAGTAGTAGCCTTAATGCCTTTAGGTCCTTGGGAAATGGACGCTGGGTCCGCAGTAGGATTCTTGAAGAGGAACTTGTGAGAGTCAGGTACTCTGTAATACCCATTGGGCTTCCAGAGAGCTGGAGGTAAAGTGTCTGGAGCCAGGCTAGATTCCAAGAAGGCATCATCTACAATGTCCAGGACAAGCGGGATAGCTAAATGCCTGTGTTGAGGTAGGAGTAAGAATTCCCTAAGCCTCTTTTTGGAGTCAGAGTAATCCTGGCTTTCCCAGTGGAAATGCTCCTTAAGAGTGCGCAAGGTTTCACCAAAAGAAAAATCTTCTAGAGGGGAAGCAGAGGGAATGGAATCCTCTGCATCAGAATCCTCATAGGTGGCAAGGGCAACCCCTGGTCATCAGAGAAAACAGAAATTTCAGAGTCCTGATCAGAAGAATCAGAAGGAGAATCTATTCCAGGTCTCAGAGGGAGAAGGGTGGCTTCCCCTGATTAGAGTAATAAGGTCTTCAACCATTCTTATTTGTTTTTTAGGCATAGAGGCCTGACCATGCGGTCTGGGCATCTGTTTTCTAGGCATGGATCAAGTTTTAGGCCTTGAAGAAGATGGCATCAGTAGGCCTGAATACACCCTCAGAAGCCAGTGCCTGCACAGCGGCTCCGGACCCATTCAAGGTAGAGACATCCGCAGGTTCCAAGTCAAAAAAGCATCTCGCTGCATACCGGACTCTGAATTGTTCTCAGTAGAGGCCAAAATCTGAAGTAGCGGTATCAGGGGCTGCAAAAGTGCTTCACTGAGTACCGGCGAACTGGCAACTAGCTTAGGAGAAGCGTCGTCGGTAGCTTTGGACCTATGCGATCTGTCTCTGTCTATCTTTGCGTATTTTTGGAATGTCAGTCGGGTGGCTTACCGAAGCCATTTCCGATAGTTGAACCAAGTACCAAAATATTTACATGCGAAAATGAACCGAATAGTTTGAGGTTTGAGTAAGGCACAAAACCAACAGCGAGGTACGTCATGGTTTGGGCCTAAGCAAGGAATACAGAACGAATGAAAATCTTTGAGGTATTTGCTTTCCACAATAAATACAACTATTAACTTTTACTGACATCGGTTTAGAGCAAGAAAAAGGATCCCCAACAAGGTACTTAGCTTAGTTGAAGACTTTGGATCTGAAACTCGAAAATGAAAATTTCAGGAGTCTGCCGACTGGCACTTGTGAACTGTATTCAAGCTTGCTCCTAGGAATACAATTTGTTGGCAGGGTACTAGATGAGATTTCTTTTCGTTTATGGTGTATCCCAGTGAGGTTAGAAGTTTCTTTACAAATGCCAAATGTTTTAGTAGCATACCCTGGCTTTCTGCCTGAATTAGACAATCGTCCAGGTATGGATATATTTAAATATTTCTTCGTCTGCAAAATGCAATGAATGGAGCTAGACACTTTGTGAATACCCTGGGCGCAGTAGATAAGCCAAAGGGAAGTGCAGAGAACGGATAGTGCATGGAGCTTGCTCTGAAGCATAGGTGCATAGGTATTTCCTGCAAGATTCCATTATTGGAATGTGTAGGTAAGCTTCCTTTAAGTCTAAGGTTGCCAACCAGGCATCTTTGCCTAGCATAGGAAGCAGCTAATGAAGTGTTAGCATTTTGAATTTTGGGAATACCAAAAAGGAGTTTAGAAGAGAGAGGTCCAGGATAGGACGCCAGGAGCTGTCTTTTCTGGGTACCAGGAAAGTTGAGTAAAAACCTTGTCCCCTTTCTTCTGCTGGGACAGGCTGAATAGCCCTGATACTTAGAACAGAGAGAACCTGCCCCCCCCCCCCCCCCAATGCTTAGGCCTGTGAATACATTGATACGGTAGCCTAGGTGGTCTGCTGTTCCTGGGTTTGGACTGAGAAGGCCTGGGAGAGACAGGAAAGGACCAACTCTTAGAAGGCCAATGCCTACTAAATCTGGAAAGCTGTACTTGCAGGAAATCAAACTGTTCGCAAAGATTTAGGCTTTTCCTTCATCTTTTTAAGGACGACTTCTGCTTTGTTGCCAAACAGGCGGTCTTGGTTTAAGGGAGCATCTAGTAATTTAGCTTTAACATGATCTGGCAAATTTTGCTCCTTAAGCCAAGCATGCCTTCTAAGTACAGACCCAGTGACAGCAGCCTTGCAAGATGCTTCTAAAGAGACAAAACCACATTGCAAAGTATGTTTACCAACTTGTTCAGCAGTATGCTTTAAATCCTGTAATTCTTTATTTTCAGCACAGTCAGGAATCAACATCATTCTTCTGTTTAAGTAGTCCCATAATATGCTGCTGATACTTTAGCATATGAAACTGGCAGTTTAAGGCCCTAATGGCCAAAGTAGCAGAAGTGTATACCTTCTTACCCCATCTGTCCAAGGCCCTGGAATCTCTATCAGAGGGGGTAGGGTTTTTGGCAGTAGTAGCCTTAATGCCTTTAGGTCCTTGGGAAATGGACGCTGGGTCTGCAGTAGGATTCTTGAAGAGGAACTTGTGAGAGTCAGGTACTCTAATACCTGTCAGGCTTCCAGGGAGCTGGAGTTAAAGTGTCTGGAGCCAGGCTAGATTCCAAGAAGGCATCATCTACAATGTCCAGGACAAGCGGGATAGCTAAAGGCCTGTGTTGAGGTAGGAGTAAGAATTCTCTAAGCCTCTTTTTGGAGACAGAGTAATCCTGGCTTTCCCAGTGGAAATGCTCCTTAAGAGTGTGCAAGGTTTCACCAAAAGAAAAATCTTCTGGAGGGGAAGCAGAGGGAATGGAATCCTCTGCATCAGAATCCTCATAGGTAGGCAAGGGCAACTCCTGGTCATCAGAGAAAACAGAAATTTGTCCTGATCAGAAGAATCAGAAGGAGAATCTGTTCTAGGTCTCAGAGGGAGAATAGTGGCTTCCCCTGATTAGAGTAATAAGGTCTTCAGCCATTCTTATTTGTTTTTAGGCATAGAGGCCTGACCATGCGGTCTGGGCGTCTGTTTTCTAGGCATGGATCAAGTTTTAGGCCTTGAAGAAGATGGCGTCAGTAGGCCTGAATACACCCTCAGAAGCCGGTGCCTGCACAGCGGCTCCGGACCCATTCAAGGTAGAGACATCCGCAGGTTCCAAGTCAAAGAAGCATCTCGCTGCATACCGGACTCAGAATTGGTCTCAGTAGAGGCCAAAATCTGAAGTAGCGGGTATCAGGGGCTGCAAAATGCTTCACTGAGTACCAGCGAACTGGCAACTAGCTTAGGAGAAGCGTCGTCGGTAGCTTTGGACCTATGCGATCTGTCTCTGTCTTTATTCTTTGCGTTTTTTGGGAATGTCAGTCGGGTGGCTTACCGAAGCCATTTCTGATAGTTGAACCAAGTACCAAAATATTTAGATGCGAAAATGAACCGAATAGTTTGAGTAAGGCACAAAACCGACAGCGAGGTACGTCATGGTTTGGGCCTAAGCAAGGAATGCAGTACGAATGAAAATCTTTGAGGTATTTGCTTTCCACAAGAAATACAACTGTTAACTTTTACTGACATTGGTTTAGAGCAAGAAAAAGGATCCCCAATGGGGTACTTAGCTTAGTTGAAGACTTCGGATCGGAAACTCGAAAACGAAAATTTCAGGAGTCTGCCGACCGGCACTTCCAAACTGCTTCTGCTTCGGGCACCGCATGGCAAGAAAGACTGATGTAATGGCGTCGGCTGCATGCTTTATTCCCCTGACTACCTGACGTCATGGAAGATGAGACAGCAACCAACGCAAGACCTGATAATCAGGCCGACTCAGGACTACCTGCAAGCAGATAATGCAAATGTAATGATGCAACAGTGAAACATGAAGAACATCTAAAGGATAACACACTCCTCAGGAGTCCGTTCAACACTAAGATCACAAGTAAACTGACATGGGTCGAGCTGTTAGTCTATCAGAGTAGCAAGGGTATAGAAACCAATTACCTTTTTTGGTGAGAAAGAAACTATCTCAAGCTTGTTTAGGTGCTTAGTGAGGAACACCAAAGGATGCACTATATTCAGTGACAGACCTAATAAAGAAGTAATAAAAATGGGACGATAGCTTCTTTGGACCTTGATGGGCTACCACAAAGTATAACCTATGCAAGGTAAATGGATTTTCTAACCAAGTCTGTTAACATACATACTCAAGAGCCCAATGACTGTGCGAAATTTAAGTGAAATGTTATCTACATAGTAAGCAGTAGTGATGATAGATTTATTAAAGGAAACTATACTACATTTCTAGGTGTTGAGGGGAAAGTATGATTAATACACACATCATTTGTTTGTAACAGACCTTGATTATGAATTTGAGTTGTCAGAATAGGATTTGATAACCACACTCAGTATGCAGTTCAGCAAACTTGGATAGCCTTAGTCCCTTGACGTCAGCTTTTACGTCACAGAAACATATACCAAAGAGGAAAGGACCCATGACAGAGCTCTGTGGGACACAACTGGTGATATTTGTCTGTCTGCAGCAAATACCCCGATCTCAATCGCATGGATTCTGTTAAACAGCAGATTACCAGCAAACTATACATGGTTTAATGTTGAGTTGGGAGAGAAATAATCCCAGCACAGGGGACATCAAAGGCCTCAGCAAGGTCCCAATAAGCATCATGCACTGTATGCCCCTTATCCATGGCCTCAGTAATTCTTTCAAAGAACTCAACCAGACTGAGCAGGCATGACCTTTCTTTTACAAAGATGAGCTAGGGATACAAGGCCACCTATATCATTAGTTCAGCTACAATACACGTATTAACCTTACAAATAATACTAGTGAAACTAATAGGTATAACTTCCAGGGTCAGCATAAAAGAAATTTTTATGCAAGTGCACCACAACTGCCATTCTCCACACTTTGGGGACTTAACCAGTGGGCAGTCTAAGACTGAAGAGTTGATGGAGATGGCTTTGCTTGGTAGCACTTCAGTCTTCTCAGCAAACATCCAGAGTTCTCCCGTTTTAAATTCTAAAAAGTGCTAAAAGGAAAGTGGTGTTGTTTGTCCTGCAGTTTCTCTATTTTATATTTGCACTTGGTCCATACTGTACATGGGAACGTTAAAGTGATTTGTTAAATTATGAAAGCCAACTAGAAAATGCTATCTGTTAATGTCATGGAACAGAGTTTTGCAAATAAAACGCAGATCATTTGAGCGACACATTTTATATTTCAATCGTGAAAGTATTTTTTTTTGGATCTCCCAATTATTTTTATGCTAAGTTTATTGACATTTATTACCTCACCATAAAAAACAGGAAGGGTACTGCAGTATAAGATGTTCTATCTTGGTTTAAGATAAGATTATTTGCACACGTTTTCAATGAGTTAAGAAGTCTGCTCCATAGGACTTTATCCACAACTTGGGCTGTTGTGCAAACTACACCCTGTACTATCATAATCAGACCAACACTGAAAAAGACAGTACAAAGAACATGGCAACAATAAAATAGTTTCCAAGGCTCCTATCAATATACAAGTTTCAGAACCATTTTTGTAGACCAGTGTACAGTTTGACTTCAATACTCAATGCAATGCAAACAAAGGTCTGATACACAACAGTGCAAGATCTGGTAAATACATTTGTTAAAGGAAAAAAATTGCATTACACATTGTACTGTTTAGAACAGAGGACTAAGGGAGTGGGTTCCTAATGTACTGAATTCTAAAATTCTGCATTCGGTTTCCAAGGTACCTATTACTACACTCTGACTCAGAGGCCAGTACTCCCAGGATGATCCTGAAGAGGCAGTTGTACCTAGTCTTTTGACCTAGTTAACCACACAATCAAAATACTAATTTTAGGAATTATTCATTCTTGTATGGTTGCTGAAGTATTAAAAGCAAATGAGCAATCAGTAGAGAATAAGGCTGACAGTATCAGAGTATAGCACAAGGCAAACCTGTCTGATAAAACAAATTATGCTGTATTTGACTATGCTCTGCAAATATCCATGTCAGTGAGGTGAATTCTTAGCTTTTCATGATATTTGAACATCTAATGTTTCTATTATGGAAATAAATTATTACAGGTATGAAAATCAGGCTCTATAGCAGACTGCTAGCTGGGAAAATTTCAGGTGTCCCACTGGAGCACAACTGAATGGCCACTTCCCTTATTTGGGCTCACTGCCCCACCAAGGTGAAGATCAATTGCCACTAGATTTTGCATGGATCTGAACACAGTGATGACTGAATGTTTTCTGGCTGGCAACTTACTATTCCTCTTTAGCAGTAGTTTGCTCCATTCTGGAAGCAAGATGAACAACCTGCAAACTTTTGCCTAGAATGACCACAATGTTAAACCCGTTTGTCGTCGTACGATCCACTAGAGGAATCCAATTATTTTAGTGAAATAAGCCCTGTATTCAGGCTTCCATACATCTTCAAAACATTCGTGTCTGGATATCCTTATCAAAAAGTCACCTTTAGATCTCCTTGAGGTATCTGTATCCATCCTGACACTTTTCTTCCTGACTGTGCATGCCCTACTTTCCTTACATGGTTTCTACTAAAGGATATGCACACTTTCTGCTGTCTCCTTCTCCACAGATTCCAAGTATGTCTTGCCACAAATGCAGTTTCTAAAATTTAACACATTTCAAATACTATTATGGCCAACAAATGATAAATAAACCAAATTAAAATAAATAAGATGCAGTAATTTATGTCAGATGTACACAGTGATGAAAGTACAGCAATGATCTGGTAAAGAGTCTTCCTTTGTGGCATTGGTTACTAATGTGGGGTGCAGACTTGCCACAACTGTACAATGTGATTGTGACCCGTCAAGGTTACATAATATAAACAAAATGCCAGTATAGCTGCAGACGCATCTTGATCTTCTGCAGCTGGCTAGGTGCTTGTCAACTATACAGGACAATTTGTCACGCTGGCTCCACTTTGTCTGCAGGTTATACAGTAGTGAGTAGCATTTGCTTCTTAACACTTTCCAGCATAAAACAAGATGAGACAATAAACCCAAATTATCCTACGGAATTATTAAATTATTCTGAGTAACAGCAGCTGTGACTTCACTCTGCTATTAAGAAAAGATGACTGCTTCCCTCATATACTCATACAAAAGAACACAATGCTTCCAAAATATATTAAATACATATTTAGTGTTCTGCATAAACAAGACTTAGAGAAAATATTTTTCCTTAAAGACCATAATTAGCTCTCCCAAGGACTAATATTCTTCTTATTCATTAGGCTCTACAGTGGGTTGTCATGAGCCTAGACATCTGACATACACTGACTACCACAGAACTGCAGCCAATCAGAAGGTAGAATAAATTACTAGGAAATGTTTTACAAGACCAGTCTACTTTATCTTAAAGGCTCTGGAAACAAGATGATAAAGGTTTAAGGGGAACTCGCAACCCACTTTCAAGAAAGCAAATGCCTCATTCACCCACTGCCAGCATGTTGATCTGTCATATACCTGCCTGCAGGTCTTCGTCTCTATCAACTTTGCAATTGCACAAAAATTATCATAGTAGGTGCCAATCAAAACTCTGAATAATGAAGCTTCTGCACCGCTCCACTCGACGTTTTCAGAAGGTTCGTAATTTAGCTTCATTTTAACAGGAGTCTGACATCTTGAGTTTGCTTCTGTAGGTTAAAAAACACAAGACTTTAAAAACAGATTCCTCAGCAAGACTTTTATTAAATATGTAACAGACTACTTTGAACAATGTAATGTGTCTTGCTTCAGATAAACTAACACCATCACTTAACTGCTAATATTAAGGAAAAAATGTATCATCAGTTAAGTTGGAACAGCTAGCTAATGCTCAATGATTTTAATGTCTTTCAGGATCAAAGAATAAACTGAAATCAACACACCAGAAGCCTTGAAATTTCTTGTTATAACAAAATGAAAAATCACAAAGACCAATACCATTCAGCTAAAAACAATGCCACAACAGAAAAAAAGTGCAAATGAGGTTGCATCAAGACATAATAGTGCTTTCACAGCAGTAGAGCAAAACATTTTACCACAACTCAAATACTTTTTCATGTCAAACACAAGCAAGTCAAATTAGCTAGTTCTGTGGACTAGAAGGGATGGACCACTAATTACATTCAAAACAAGATGGGCTCAGTAGCATGCCCAAGTGCTGGAGGAGCTGGGCAGGCAGGTAAGGGACAGTGGTTGAGGTTAGCTTAACCAACAGTGGGGAAGAAATTGACAAAAGCCATGTCTAAGGCCCAGAACATAAGCCACTCTTGCAAAGTGTGAGTAAGCATGCATTTTCAGCAGCACATTAAAGCAGACATTGCAACATATCTGCCAGTGGATAGGGTCAAGGCTGTTTGGAATGAAAAATCTCAAATCGCTCAATGTGTATGATAGCCATAGATTGCCACTCTCACCCCTCCTTTCTTTGGGCCTCTGATGCCAAAAGCAGACAGGAACAAATGAGCAAACTGAGAATATGTTTGATGCTCTTTCAGGGGGAGGGTGCAAACATTTGTATAAAAACACACACACAAAAAATAAATAAAAATAAAATATTATGATAAGCACTCCAGCAACAATAACTTTTCTACATCTTCAGAAATGTATCCTGTCTACGAGCTTATATGACAAGTTTGCAAGTCCTCCCCGCGGTTGGGTGGGCGTTCGAAAGACATGCGTAAATGGGCGTGCCTTCATTGAAGGTTGGACGTCGAGCTGGCACCTCGGCATTCATGAAAATCTATTGCCAATCATTAGCAGACCGGAGTTCCACTGTGGCGACCCCTAACCAGGAAAAGCTGAAAGACAACAACAACAACATACATTAAATAGGTATTCTTTGGCTTCTTTCTCAATTTCCCCTGCACAGATCTGATCATACCTGTAATACACCTGCCCCATCCAACAGTCAAAAACCTTAGAAATGCTTTATTAAAGCAAAGTGCTACTGGACCATAGCAATTACAAACCTACTAAATAGCAAGAACATTTTTAGCTGATTAAATCAAGGAATTTAAAACATATGCACTTTCTAATTCACTTGTATACAGTACTAGGATATAAAAGGTATACTCTCATTAATCCACAAAGAACCCTCAATGACTGTGCAAGTGCACTTAAAACCAGAGACTGGTCATTTACATCAACTAGTAGCACTCTTCTTGTAAACCAAAAAGTAAAAATTAGGATCTGCTACCGATACTATTAAAAGTAATAGACAAAAAATGTTTTGAGAAAAAAGTAGACAGTGTACCCTTGCCTGACTTAAGGACCCTCAAGAGCATGTTAAATGGATCACAAGTGATAAAAGAACTTCTATTTTTAACATCAGGGACCCTCTTTTACAAGTTCCACAATAGGTAGGAGTCCCAAACAGTAAAACACAAGAAAGTAGTAAGAGAACAACTGAACAACAAACATTTAGATGGTCAAGTCCTAAAGTTCAGACACACACACACACACACACACACACACACACACACACACACACACACACACACACACACACACAGAAATCCACAGAACAATGCTTGGTGAAGGCATGAAGACCCAAGTGGTGAAGGCCCATTGTATACAGGGAAGGCACTTTAGAAGCAAATACTGAAAACATGCAATTCTCTAATAGGGCTGGCTCTTCCTGAAACATTCTTCAATGGATGGTTATCAACCTGATGGCTAAATATAACACAAATTGCAATATACTTAGAAAATGTTAATTTGCTACCTTTGAACCTTACCACCATGCAGAGTGATCCATTCCCACTCTTAAGTGAAGATGATGAATAACTCTTCAATTTTTCTAAACACAAGCACCTGCTTCAGGTAAGATCTGAGCCAACAGTGCATATCAACAGTGTGAAAGTTTCTTTCTCCTCTGCTTACTGACCCAACAAGGGATGGACTGGTTCACAAACCAGTTCCATAAAAAATGGTCAAGCCAAAAGGGACACATGATCCTTCTAAAAGAACAGGTTCCTTACACCTAATGCCATCAGCTCTGAGATCCTTCAAACAAAAGAACAAAAAAAAAATCCAAGTCTGAATTAATTCCACTGAACCAGACAGGACGTGGGTCAAGCCTGCCAGTCACGAAATTCAGTTTCCCCAAAATGTGGGGGTTCTTTAATGAATAAAAGAAAGATACTAAACTACTGCAATCATGAAATGACAGACATTTGTTATTTTTTATGAGTAAAACTGTACTTGAGCCACATCAGGATGACCCC
This sequence comes from Protopterus annectens, assembly GCF_019279795.1. Lineage (NCBI taxonomy): Eukaryota > Metazoa > Chordata > Ceratodontiformes > Protopteridae > Protopterus > Protopterus annectens. Next base: position 326,793,595 of record NC_056731.1, read on the forward strand.
ACACACTCAAATAGGGCAGTACACAGTGCAGCTTGGGTGCCCAATGAAAATCAGAGGGCTGTAAGGGTGAATGAGAGAACATACAAAACTTCCAGGACTGGAGTATCTCAACAGTATCATCCTCATCCGAGTAGAGAAACCTTGGAGTCAGTATACACAAGTAACTGACTGGTACTGCTGAGGGCGGGGACAATCCCCTAGCAAAAACATGTTATAATAGAGTGAGTTTTGGATATTTATTTATTTATTTTTTATATACATTTTTTCTTCTCTGCCTTGCTTGAGCCACCCTCAGCTGGCCATGGCCTATTCATTTTGAAGCAGCAAAGACCTTCATCCTTTAGATCATTTAAAATGACAGCCATCCAAGAAGTGCAGTCTTGCTGGCAGACAACTGGAGGTCTGTGCTCTTGCCAGCATCCTTGTAATGAGACCTTCTAAAACTATTTAGTCCACTCCTGCCCTTGCTAGCCATGTAACCACAAGGACTCATAACACCCTCTCCTGTGTGTGTTCCTTCCCATTCGCTCATGACCACTAAAATCATATGGTGGGATTGATGGTCCAGAAGCCCAGCCCCAAAGAAAAATTACTATGCTTCTCGCCTCCTTCAAGTGTACATAAAATTAAGTGTCTTGCATTTCCCTCCCCATCTCCCATGAACAGTACTTCCATCATCCCCTGCCTTTCCCTCCCCATCTCCCATGAACAGTACTTCCATCATCCCCTGCCAAACTGCTAATTAAACTTGGGCCACCTGGTTGAAGTCAGGGCTTTATTCCTTTACTCCATCAATTTAAACAAGAATTTGCTTGTTTTTCTCTCTCCTTTCTTTTAATTCACACTTTAGGACTTGCATCTTCAGGTTTCATATTTCCAAGAGGAAGCTGTGAAACTCCACTCAACATACTTTTCTGAGTCACAGACCAAGTGAATTAAAAGTTTCCTAGCAGCATCAATCATGTCCGAGTGTCTCATACACCAGCAAGATCATCCAGTGGTTCTGCATCAGGAACAAACTCTCCACACCCAATGAGAATATCCAAGACAAATATCAAAACTGATTTATTTAATACCATGGAAACATTGCAGAAAGCTTGTAGGGTTCACAGCTCTCTCCTTCAGGTTTCAAATCCTCTCCAAATTTCGTGCATGGACACATCATCACTGGCCTATTCATTCCCTAGAGATCCAAGCCACTTCAGTCCCTTAGGCTGATTTCTTCCAGAGCTCTTCTGGCCACCACAGCCAATGAGAATTACTTTGATTTCTTCCAAGAACTTGAAATGAATGCCAGGAAGAGCAGAAAAGATAGGAGACTATATTAGACTCTCCCATACCTCAGGGATTAAACCATGTCCCACACCACACAGAGCAGAATAGGGGAGGAATGTATTATTCCATATGCCCGACAGATTTCCAGAAGGCCCCACTTCAAGTAAATCAATATCAGACACAGCATCCAAACAGTACAGTTGTGTACACTTACCATAAATGCACATGTTAGAGTCGATTCACTGTTGCAGTCACCACACTTGGGTTATCTGCCTGCAGGTAGCCCACAGTCGGCCCAAATACCAGAGTCTTGGGATTTCTGTGTCGGATGCTGTCGCTTCTTCCATGATGTCAGGTCATCGGGGGTATAAAATAGGCAGCCGACGCCATAGCATCAGTTTTTCTTACCCCAAATGTCAGGAAACCCCAAATAGGAAGCTAGTATATGGTGGGGAATACCACCAGTAAAAATGCCCATAGAGAGGAGAGGTAGAAAGGATGGAGAAAGCCAGAGGGCTGGAGAGCAGGAAACCAGAACTGCAACAGTGAATACACTCTAACATCTACATTTATGGTATGTGTACACAACTGTACTATGTTCATGTTTCACTGCTGCAGTCATCACACTTGGGTCGATTCACAAAGCTGAGGAAGGGTGGAGGCAGTCAAGAGGTGTTAGGCCTGGCTACCAGGCCTTGTAAGACTGCTGTAGTAAATCCAGCTCTGGATTTAGAAAAAATAGGTAAGTGGTAATGCTTGGTGAAGGTGTGTACAGAACTCCAGGTTGCAGCTTCCAGAATGTCCCTGCTAGAGACTCCCTTGAGATGTGCTGTAGAGGTGGAAGTAGCCCTAGTGGAATGTGGTCTGATCCCCTTGTGGGGTAGGTTTTCCATTGTGCTTGTAACATAAATTGATGCAGTGGGCCATTTGGAAATGGTTTGTTTTAAAATGGCCTTGCCCTCTGTCCATGTAGCAAAGATGACTAGCAGCTGGTCAGATTTTCTGAAAGGATTAGTCCGGTCAAGGAAGAACCTGAGCTGTCTGTGCACGTCCAAGGAGTGCAGGATCCTTTCCCCTTTATTCTGAGGATTAGCAAAGAAGGTTGGCAAATGGATGGATTTGTTTAGAGCCACACTGGATACAACCTTAGGCATAAAGGACGGGTTAGTCCTGAGGGAAAACGTGTCAGCATGGAAAATAATGAAGGGTTCCACAGCCATAAGCGCCTGTAACTCAAACACTCTTCTTGCTGAAGTTATGGCTAAAAGCAAGGCTGTTTTCCAAGAGAGGAATTTTAACTCTGCTGAAGCAGAAGGTTCAAAAAGGGGAAGTGTGAGCTTTTCCAGTACAAAGTTAAGGTCCCAGGCAGGGGTGGGTGCTGTCCTTAGGGGCCTTACGTTGTTAGCCCCTCTCAGGAACTGTTTGATGAGAGGGTGTGAAAATAGAGGTGGCTCAGTATTATAATGTGCTGAGATGGCAGAGGCATGAATCTTAATGGAGGAGAAGGATAGGCCTCTGTCGAGTAGCTCTGCTAGGTAATCCAGGACTATAGGTATGGAGGGCACTGCTGTCCTTTCCTTGAGATTGATTCCAAGAACAATATATTTTCCACTTTTCAGCATAGGATTTCCTAGTACTAGGCATTCTGGCTTCAAGAATGATGTCCAGCACCTGTTTGGTGAGGGTTGCTGGTGGTGTATTCAGGGGATAAGCCAGGCTGCAAGGCTTAGGGTTTGCAACTGTGGATGCAAAATCTGTCCCTCCTGCTGAGACAGCAGAGTAGGAGTCTGGGGAAGGTGCCAGGGTGACCAGACTGCGTAAGAGTGAGTACTAGTGCTGACGTAGCCAGTCTGGGGCAATAAGAATTGCCCTTGGCCTGTCCTGCTTGATTTTGAGTAGTACTTTTGAGAGGAGGGGCGGAGGGGGAAAGGCATAAATTGAAAGGTTTTCCTATTGGAAGGATAGTGCATCCACTTTCCAGGCCCTGCTGTGAGGGTTCCTGGTGCAGAATTTGCTCAACTGGTGGTTCTTGGGGGAGGCAAAGCAGTCCACCTCTGGTGCCCCCACCTCTGGATTAGAAGGTGGAAGGTGTTGGGCTCCAATTTCTATTCGTGTGGGTCTAGATTTCTGCTCAAGTCGGCTGCCAGTGAATTTTGTTTGCCTGGCAGGAATTGAGCTTGCAGGTGCACTTGGTTGCTCAAGGCTGTGTTCCACAGGGCCATGGCTAACCTTCAGAGTGGGTAAGAATGGGTTCCCCCCTGCTTGTTTATGTATCACATAACTGTGGTGTCTGTTTTTATCAGCAGCTGTCCTGGAAGGATTAGGTATTTGAAGGCTGTCTGAGCATTCTATAAAGTTAGCATCTCTGATTGATGTGCAGGAGAATTCGGTCTGGGCTCCAGTGACGCTGAATGCATTTGCCTGCCATGTGAGCCCCCCATGTATAGTCTGATGCATCTGTTGTCAGGGTTTGGGTGGTGAGGGGTTGAGTGAAAGGTAGTCCCTTGTTGTGGTTGCATGATTCTGCCCACCAAAGGAACTGTGCCCTTAGACAAGGTATGGTTGAAATGATTGCTTCCAGGTCCTGAGAATGTTGGCACCAAAGACTTTTTAAGTACCACTGAAGTTTCCTCATGTGCAATCTTGCATGTGGAATTAGCAGAATACACAAGGCCATGAACCCTAGGGCTAGCAGTATTTTCCTTGCATATAGCAGGGTTCGGGTGGCCATTTGTTTGAAGTAGCTGGTCAGATAGACCTGTCTTTCTGGAGTGAGAAATGCCGTATGGGAAGTTGTGTCCAAGCTTGCTCCCAGGATACAATCTTTTGACTGGGCACCAGTTGTGGTTTCTTTTCATTGATGGTGTACCCCAATGAAGTGAGAAGGCTTTTTATAAATGCCAGGTACTGAAGCAGCAATTCCTGACTGTCGGCCTGAATCAGGCAATCGTCCAAGTATGGGAAAATTTGGATATTTCTCGGCATGCAATATGCAATGGCTGGAGCCAGGTATTTTGTGAATACTCTGGGTGCAGTAGATAAGCAAAAGGGAAGTGCAGAGAACTGATACTGCATAGAGCCTGCCCTGAAGCGTAGATATTTCCTGCATGACTCCCTTATGGGGATGTGCAGATAAGCTTCTTTTAAGTCTAGAGTGACTAACCAGGCTTCCCTGGCTAGCATAGGAAGAAGCTGTTGCAGGATAAGCATTTTGAATTTTGGGACCACCAGAAAGGTGCTGAGAATCCATAGAGCCAGGATTGGGCGCGAAGAGCCCTCTTTTCTGGGCACCAGGGAAAGTCTGGAGTAGAAACCCTGCCCCCTTTGTTCTACTGGAACAGGTTGAATAGTTCTGATATTGAGCAGGGAAAGTATTTGATTTTGAGCCAATGCCCACTGGTTTGGAGGAAGGTCTGGAAACCCGCTTGGGACTGACAGTGAATGGAAGTAGAATCTGTACCCCTGGGATACAATGTGTAGGACCCATCGGTCCTGAGTAATGGACATCCAGTTTTTTGCATGAAGGGCAAGTTTTCCTCCTAGGGGTACAAGTAATTGGGTAGGCTGGGAAAGATAACTGAAAAGTCATTGTGAGCTTTTTCCATAAGGGGGCGACTTACCACTCCCTGTTTTTTGGTGGAAGCACTCCATTGTTTAGATCTCTGCATACCCTGAGACTGTAGCCTGGGTGGCCTGTTTCCACTGGATTTGGACTGAGAAGGCCTGGAAGGGGCTGAAAGGGACCAGTATTTAGAATGTCAATGCCTACTGAATCTAGGTGGCTGCCCTTGTAAGAATTCTTTAACAGTTTGCATAGATTTAGCTTTTTCTTCTCTCTTTTTAAGAACCTCTTCTGCTTTGGTACCAAACAAACAGTCGTCATTTAAAAAGCATCTAGTAATTTTGATTTGACATGATCTGGCAATGTTTGTTCCTTCAGCCAAGCATGCCTTCTCAGTACAGACCCAGTGACTGCAGCCCTGCAAGATGCTTCTAGGGCATCAAAGCCACACTGCAAAGTATGCTTACTAACTTGGTTTGCAGAATGCATTAACTCTTGTAAATCTAGAAGTAACACCATTTTTTGTTTAATTAGTTCCATAATATGTTGCTGGTACTTCAACATGTGAAACTGGCAATTCAATGCCCTGATGGCAAGAGCTGCAGAGGTATATACCTTCTTACTCCATCTGTCTAAAGCTCTGGAATCCCTGTCTGAAGGGGGTAGGGTTTTTGGCTGTAGTAGCCTTAATACCTTTAGGTCCCTGTGAAATGGTCTCTGGATCCTTAGTAGGATTCTTGAAGAGAAATTTGTGAGAATCAGGTACTCTGTAGTACCTGTCAGGTTTTCTAGGGGCTTGGGGTAAAGTGTTTGGAGTAAGACTGGATTCCATTAAGACATCTACAACATCCAGGACAGGGGGTATAGCTACAGGCCTGTGCTGAGGCAACTCTAAAAATTCCCCGAGTTTATTTTTGGACTGAGGGTAGTCCCGGCATTCCCAGCAGAAATGCTCTTTTAAAGTATGCAAGGTTTTACCAAAAGAAAAATCCTCTGGAGGGGAGGCAGAGGGAATGGATTCCTCTGCATCTGAATCCTCATAGGTTGATAACGGCATGTCCTGGAACTCAAAAGGGTCAGAGCCCTTGGACTCCTGGTCTGTAAAATCAGAATGAAACTCAATTCTTTGTCTCTTAGCAGGGGAAGGCTGGCTTCCCCTAATTAGGGTAATAAGGTCTTCAGCCATTCTAAGCATTTGTTTTTGTGGCATGGGAGCTTGAGCATGCACTTTGGTCGTTGTTTTTCTAGGCGTAGTGCGTACTCTGGGCCTAAGAAACTCTGCAGTTTTATGCTAAAAACAAAGTCATCGGTTTAATTTGAACATCCATAGGTCGGAATACACCCTCAAAAGCCGGTGCCTGACAGCGGCTCCGGACCCATCCAAGGTAGAGACATCTGCAGGTTCTGTAGTGGAAGAAGCATCTTGCGGCATACCGGACTCCGAATGGGACTCGGCAGAAGCCTGAGAATCTGTAGAAGTGGGCATCAGGGGCTGCAAAGGTGCCTAGTGACTAGCTTAACAGAAGCATCGTCGGCAGTTTTGGACCTATGCGGTCTGTCTGTCTATCTTTACGTTTTTTCGGAAGATCGGTAGTTGGATGGCTTACCGAAGCCATTTTGGAATATGGAGAATGAGAGTGAAAGAATTTAGCAACAAAGATAGCCCAACGAATGTTCGGGCATTAAATAAGGCATAAAACCGACAGTGAGGGACGTTGTGGTCTAGGCCTAAACAGGTGACGCAGTAAGAATGAAAATCTCTGAGGTATTTGCATTCCACAGGCAAGACAATTGTTGACCTTTACTGACATCAGTTAGAGCAAGAAAAAAGGATCCCCAACGGGGTACTTAGCTTTGGAAGACTTCAGGTTTGAAACTCGAAAAATTAAAATTTCAGGTAGCAGCCGACCGGCAGTTGCGAACTGCTTCTGCTTCGGGCTCCTTGGCAAGATGTAATGGCGTTGGCTGCCTGTTTTATACCCCTGACGACCTGACGTCATTGAAGAAGCGACAGCATCTGACCCAGAAATACCAAGACTCTGGTATTCGGGCAGATGGCTACCTGCAGGCAGACAACCCAAGTGTAATGACTGCAACAGTGAAACACGAAGAACATCTGTAGTTCCAAAAAAGGATTACGCAGTTTGCCAGTTCTTTCATTTTCCATAACATGAAAATTACTGACAGTGATACCTCTATCTATGGCTCTCTGACAGGCACACAATTTCTCCTCACACATAGTAGGACAAAGTTTTCCCTGCTTATTTTGGCTAAACTCGGAATGTGAAAAATTTAACAAACATACTGTGCAAGTTCTGAAATGGTAACAGCAGAAACAAATCACAAGATCCAGTCAACAGCCAAGTGGAAGGGAATAGTTTCTTTAATGATTAAAATCCAAAGAGCTTTCACTGAAGCTTCATTGGGTAAACATATAGCCCCGAACTCTCATGTTTAAGTAGCATAACTGAACAATGTAATAAAACTAACACATTTAAAGGGACAGCATTAAATTCCACAAGACATATTATATAACAGTAAAATAAGTATATGCATATAGCATAAAAGTGCACCCCAACATTCTATGTAAATCTGTGATTCACTAATGTTCATTTCCCTCTCTAAAAATGTTATTTCCACCCTTAAAGTATTCCTTACAGTGTGTAATATCCTAAAAGGAAAATAATGCTCCTTGCTGGTGATAATTGCATGCTTAATGAGAGCATTATACTTACCTAATTTTTTTGGGATCATAGATGTTTATTCAGCGATACATTCTTTTAACATTCTGTTGGTCTTGCCAACACAGAAAGCAGTGCATACACTGTAGACGGGTATATGCATTTTTGGTAGTGCAATCTGCATAATTTATAATACATATTTTCTCAGTAGTTGGATGTTCAAATAAAGTGCTAGTACCTGTATATCTACAACCACAACACCTGTGTGTGTGTGTGTGTGTGTGTGTGTGTGTGTGTGTGTGTGTGTGTGTGTGTGTGTGTGTGTGTGTGTGTGTGCCCCATCAATCAGATGTCACATAAGATTTATCTGCTTTTTAGTACAGCTGTACCTTTAGATTCTTATTTTCAAGAGAAGAAAATAGATATAGGACCAACTATGTCTGCAGTTTTCTTATCATCCTGTTAAATACCCCAGTGTCTTTTTACAGCATCATAAATGAAATGACAACATTGTTGGAATACGTCAAAAGTAATCCAACTACATTAACCTTAGACTTGGAGGCAGCAACTAAATGACTAGTTGAGGATACTGCATCTTCTTTCCTAGATTGTTTAAGCAATATATGTGAATATTAATGTATCATGTTCATAACCTCTCTTTCTTCAAAGTCTTTGAAGTCTGCCAGCCCCAAGCATCTGGCCCTGAACTACATGATATATATGCTTAGGATTCATTCTCTATGTAAAAGGTATTCTTTTTACATTATTTTTGATGGTGTAGTCTGAAGTCCACCTAGAAAGACTGGGTAGATTAACAGGCTGATGTCACAAAGCAAGAAGTTATGAACCCAAATCTAGCCATGGATTAATGCTAAAACAAACTCTGCTTAATACAAAATAAAAAGTGACATCTGTTACAGCAAAGACTCACTAATTCTGCCCAACTCTCCATAACTGATCCTAAAGTTTGCCCACTGTCCTCAGTAATCCAACAAAACCTACTGGATCAAAACATTATCATTTCAAACATACATTAGAATCCAAATTCAAAAAGTCCTACAGCAGTTAAAAACATGGCGTATAAAATCTAGAAAATCCTCACCACGGAAGTCATGCAATCCATAGCCACTGATGTGCTAATCCCTAGAAATTTGCTCTGACTGTTACAAGTGCAGCTTTAAAAATGAATGGAGAGAGACTAAAATGCTGAAAATAAATTGCTATGTTTTATACATCTGAACCCAGCAAAACACCATTACTTCCTTACCATAACTAACTGGCTACCTATGCAAATTTGATCTATCTTTCTATAAAGCATAAACATACAAACTATTTCATGACACCAACCACCAAGAAAAACTACACTTCAGGACCATCACTTACTCATTAAGAAACAAAGATGGTAGGCTTGTGGTTCAGCCTCCTTATATACTGACAGTCACTGAGAAGGCATAACCTAAAAGCATCTCCTCAACTTGGAACAATGCACAAAATATATGAAATGCCTCTAATAAAACCAATGTAAAACTCTCTGAAGTTACCATGGTGGCATTACAAATGTATCTGCTATCATCACACAGAAAACCAATCCCTGCTGAGCCTGAATTCTTACACATCCTTTCACAATAATCACCAATCTAAAAATAGCATTGAAATTTGTGGAACTTGAACTATGCATATTGTAATAATCATATGCAAAATAATACTCCTCTTCCTTTTTTAACAAGCAGTACATTTTTACTGTGTTTCTACTTTCTCTATCTTAACCTGCTCATCATAGGCACCTGTTTACCTGTCTAATTACACACACAATGCACCATTTTCTAAGCGGCACAATGCTAATAAGAGATGTAGGCCTCCCATAAAGCAAACAAAGCAGCACAACAGCCATTTGGTGGAATCTGTCTTCCACATACATATTAACAAACTTTAGAGAATGTCATGCAACTAAACTACCAGCACACCAGACATTGAAAAATTCAAAACACTATTTAAACAATGAGGCAATCTAAATAGAAGAAAATAGTTCCTAAACTTGGCACTTAGCACTTATGTTCTCTAAGTTGCTTGATGGGATCAGTGAATGGAGGGACTTTAAACCAATCTTCTAGCATCAAAAAATAACTGATGTCAAAGGCTGCTTCACCTTTTGGGACAATAGCAGACACTATCATGGGAAACAAGAGTTGCGCAGCTATGCCAGACAGGCAACACTGAAAGAACTCTGGAAGTCAGATGAGAAGGGCGGGCATCTGCCCATGGTTATTTTGCATGGATAAGGATTCTGCTGCACCCCACTGTGACCATCATCAGACAATTCAGTGTCTTGAGAAAACAGACAAGCTCTCATCACAAATGCCTCTTTTTGTGATTGCTGGTTTGGTTGTTTCAGAAAAACTGGGAAAATAATACACAAGATACATTGCTTCTTTGAACTAGAATATATCCATACCCAATCAATGTCACTGACAACCTAGTAAGGGTACAGAAGTACCTCTTCCTTTGGATGGTTATGGCATATGCTATGGCACAACTCTGAGATACTTGATATAAGTAAATATTCCTGAATATGTTTTGTTTAGCTCTTTCTTTGCACTTCACTGTTTCAAGATACAAACGAGTTTGCACAAGAATCTGTCTTCTCAGTTGACTGGAAATTATTTTGACAGCTCTAAAGAAAACTAAAGCAATCTTTTCCCCTGGTGAGGATTTCTGTTCAGATCACTTTTCTGCAAGGTCTTTCAATAACTACATCTCTAATGTACATACAGGTTCATAGATAGGTACTAGGCTATTGGCCCTAGGGCTTATATAAGCCAAGCCAAAAAGGTACCCTGGCTTTCGCCACCCAAGAAAATTATTTTCCTGTGCCCCTGTCAAGCACAGCCCCAGAGGTGATCCCTGGGGTGAATTTCCTATTTCCCATCCAATCAAGATTTTTCTTGAAGAGTGCTAATAAGGAGCTTTGTTTGATATAGACAGGTAGCTTGTTCCAGAGTATGGGAAGTCTCTGGGACAGGAGTCTATCCCTTCAGCATGTTCTGTTGATTGTGGTGACAAGGTTTAGGTCCCTACAGCATGTAGCTCGGAGGGATTGGGATTTCTTTAAATGGAGCATGTCCAACAGCTCTGGGTGTGACATAGCTTTGTATGTTAGGCAGAGATCGCCTCTGAGTAAGCGATATGGAACGGAGTAAAACTGGAATTTTTTTTAAATTCTTTTACTTTTTCATTCTGTCAAGTGCAGCATTACTCCACCAGCTCTGCTATCACCTCTTCATGCAGGTTTGATGTCTTGCCTGTACTTCACTTTCAAATAATTATTCTGAAGAGTACACAACGTCCTCAGCAATGCCTTGGATAAAGACTTTTTGAATGTCTCCATCGGCCTATGGCTTCCTTTCTATCTGTACCACCTTAACACAAACAATCATGAAATTTGCTCATATCCTTACACCATTACCATCATTTATTTTCCTACCGGAGCATCGCCTTTTGTAACTCTGTAAATGATCTCTTCCCACAAGCAAATGATCAAATTCCTTGCAGGATCATTGCCCCTATACCATTCTGACTGGAATCTACTTGCAACGCAACTGGGTTATTCAGAACCATAGTACTTTAACACTACAGCAATTGTATTTTTTATGAGCATTCCAAAATTTCCTTTTCAAACTTCCATTCTCAGGCTTCATCTTGCTTTAAGAATGTCTTTATGGCATACTTACCTCAGGCATGTTCTATGCAAACTTACCAAAATACATTATTCCTGGATTCTTCTGTCTGCCGCCTTTAACAGCTTTGGCATCTGCATAACTGTTCTTACTTTCTCTGTCCATTTGAGGTTTAAATGTCATCCATGTTCTTCTGACTTAGAACTTTTAATCTACATTTACTCTTACATAACTTGAAATTATGCTATTCTTGTGTCTGATACCAAACTAACAGATCACCAGTTATGATTACATCACCTTCCAAGCCTTCAATTACTTGAATAGCAGTTGCTTGTAGTAACATTGACACTGAAAATGTCAAATAGTAATTTAAGGAAGCAGTACTTTCTTAATGGTGCATTAAATGCAAGTAATAGAGCTTTCTTCGGCTAGCTGTGTGTGCCAGAAACCCTAGTTTTGAAAAGCTTATTACCTGGCATTTGAGACTTCAGCTGACAGCAGTGGACAACTTCATCCATATGGTGTGGATCAAAACTAATGGCTTTTTAATGACATCCAAGCATTCAATTCATTTCAGTTTCTGTTCTGTTTTACCTTTGACAGAGACTTTTCTTTCAGCAAGCACCACTTCATAGCATTAGGTTTTATTTATATGTGGCATTCTTAATCCTGCAAATAAATCCGCATACTCAAGCAAGATACTACACAGACATAACAATGATTTTTATTCCTGTACACTCTGCTTTTACATCATGAATTCATTTTACCACTCCTAGTTTCTTACAAGCCAGATAAGCCTAAATAATTTGGGAATGAGCTTCAACTACAGTACTTTTGAAAAAGTATTTTGAATTTTTCTGTATAAAATTAGCAGTGTTTATCCTAATGACCAACTGGAAGAAAAGTATTTTGACAATGTGCAAATAAGCCCTCTAATCAGTAGCTAGCATGTGCAATGATTTAATGGCATTTTTAACACATTACTCACTGCACCTCTGCTTCCTTTTAAATGCCTGACACTTCCTGCCAGCATTCATTCTAACCTGCACTTTCTTACCCATTTCTGATGCAGTTTTAAATTTCATTGTATCAACTCATTTCACTTCACTGTACCAACAAACAATTTTACATTATTTTCAAGAAGTCTTTTGGACAGACTTATAAATAACTTATAAACTTAACTTATAAACTTAAATAAATTATAAATAACTTTGAAAAAAAAAATCTTCTGTTTATGTTTATAGCCATGCCTGCAACATGAGAAATTACTGCATGTCACCCACAAATCACATTTTTTGTTTCTGTGCATGCTCACATGGCTCTCATTTATTAATTTTCCAAAACATCTATTTATTGACATCTGATTACCGTGAAAAGTCCAGCTGAGTAGAAGCCCATTTTCAGCAGAGGCCCAGGGAGAAAAACTCCAAATTACTAGAAAACATTTAAAAAAAATAATTGATGCAAGGTGTTATGCACACACATCCTTTCCTTAGTTAATTCTCTTAATTGTGCACTATTAAGTCCACTTGCTCTACAGATATACTGCTTCTGATAAAAGCAGGTCTGTTTCTCTTAAAATCCTGTCCCTTGCTTGATCAATGATCATCTCTTATTAGACAGTTCTAGCTCACGGGCTCAATAGCAAACATCTAGTCTTTGTAAAACCTTCTGTCCATGTGAATGGCAAATAGTGAATGAATGGCAAATTCTTACTAGATTTGCAACAGTCTCTGAATTTTAACACTTGTTATTTTGCCTCTGACAATCAAGTTAAAATTTCTTTATTTTTTTTTTACCAGCACATGCAGGAACGTAACACTTTCCAGTGTTGTCAGCTAATCCACTAACTGTGAGGAATAAAGTGGATTGCTAGATCTAAACAAACTCTTGAAATAAACTATATATTTTTCATCTTTGCAAATACATTTCTCTACTTCTGATACCAGCATAGCATCTGAATGGCACACAAATAAAGACTTGACAATGTGGTCTAGCCTCGTTGAGGTGTACATACAACCTAAGAAAAACTGTACCACATGATATGCAAATCAATGCAGTCATCAGCAGCATCAACTCTTGTATACTGTATGTAAGCACCTGACTACTTGTGGATGGAAAGAATCCATTCAACACATTTCCATTCACCTTTTTAAAAATGAAAAGGTAAACACATACTAACCTACCTAAAAACGGCAAAATCAGTGCATCTACAACTGGGGATATTCAGAAAAATTCAAAGCCAAGGAAATCACACAGGCATCAGACCTCAGATACAAAAATAGAGGAGTAAGGCTATATAATTTGCCAACTAAAACTTGTGCGTGCCTTCTTGAAAGTTGGAAGGCTTAGCATTAGGGAAGGGTAGCACTGCAGTCAATAAGGTGATAAACTAAACTCCTCAGTGTTGGACACAATGCTGTTGTCAAAAGATGCTTGGCCAAAACAGCATAAATGTATAGAAACACATTTAACTAAGCAAGTACACCAACACTGTTAGCTGCTTATTTAAATGTTTTTTCACATACAAGCTGTTACTTTTACTAATAAATGCTCAGTGCATCATATTTCATACCATGATAAGTTATACAGAATACTGAAATACGTGTGGACTGTCATTCAACTGCCCTCCAGCAACAGAAGTTTGATACAAGCAAGCAGCATCTACAGCCAGTGCCTCTTGGTATAGTGCATGTAACTGGAGTATGGACAAGTTACAACAGTCAGCAGGAAATGCTATACATTCATAAAATTTACATAACGGGTGACTAATCAAGTGCAATGAACTGTACTCCCTGAACTGAATTTAGCATAAAATTAACCATACAGAGTTTTATCTTTATATTAAAAATATTACTCATAGAACAATACCAGCTCCCTGGTAATTGCTGTAGCTCTGTAAATCACTATGCTAACCATGCTTGAGAATCTGCCTCCTGAGTCCCAAATGATGGGGATTTATGAGAACTTGCCCCCTCAGATTACAACTGGAAGTTTTTTTTTTTTATTATAATTTGAAAGCAAACTTTCAAGAATGGACTGTTGCAGGTCGGCCTGCAGTGGTGGCCTCAAACAACTTCAACAGAATTCCACAGCGAACACAACTGTACTTGGTATTTATCCAAACACTACTCCTTGCATCATCTTCCTGGGCTGTCCAGTTGGAGGATGGTGGTATAGTGGAAGAGAAGAATATGTCCTGGGAGAAAAGTTGCAGCTTCTACTGGGAGGGCCTCAACAATATCCTGAGAAAGCATTCATAAAGGATAGCATTCATAAACAATAGCCTTCTGGAAGGAATCATCCTGGATGATTTTATAAAACTTACTATGAAACAGAAGTTATCATAAATCAGGCTACCCGTGCAAAAATACTGTTAAAAAAGAACATTCCAGTAAGACTGCATGAAGGGAGGAAAGAGATGGAGCACATCAACAGTCACGCAATATGATACTCGAGATGGAGCTCATCAACACTCATGCAATATGATACTCTTCAGGTTGAACTAGATCAGGAAATACATTTTTTTAGATGGAAGGGGATTGGAGAATGGGAAGTTGAGGAAAGAGAAAAAAACAGAAGCATAGTCATGCTGAGTACACAACTTTTGTATTGGATGTTGTCTTTCATCCGTTCAACCGATGGGTCACACAGTGCCCAGCCAGAGAAAACCCCAGGGTGGTCAAGGAAGGATATTCTACAGTACAGGGGAGCAAAACGTTGATCTGTTTCTAGAAATAATCTCCAATTTGTAGTGAGCAATGAAGGCATACAAGTGGCAGCTCTGCAAATGTCATTTATAGATGTTCGAGACCAGAAAGCAGAGGATGTGGCCCCAGATCTGGAGGAATGAGCCTTGGGAAAATTCGATCCATTTTTCTTATACACAAAAGTAATGCAATCTGTGAGCCACTTGGCTAAAACCACCTTTCAGACAGATTTATCAAATTTGGTTTTAGAAAAGGAAATAAACAGCTGATCTGATTTTCTGAAATCTTTCATTCTGTGGAGATAGAATCAAAGCTGCCTATGCACATCTAAGAGCTGCAGCACATATTCTCTACTGCTGGAAACTTTTGGAAAGAAAAGAGGGAGGTTAATGGAATAATTTATAGCTGTTTGAGTCCACCTTAGGTAGAAAAGCAGGATTAGTATGGAGAGGCACCCTGTTTTTGTGAAAAATTAGATATGGCGGGGTACAGGACAGGCCCTGGAGTTCTGATACTCATCTGGCCGATGTGATCTTGACCACAAAAGATAGTTTTCCAGACAAAAAGTAAAAATTCAAGTCCACCTTGGCAACTGGTTCAAACAGGAGTCGAGATAGGACATGTATATTTAAATCCCATGGTGCAGCAGGATTCTAATTGGAGGGGGAGAGAGTAAAAAGGTACCTTTAAGAAATGCTTTGCATAACCTAGACTATGTAGAAAGCAAAATCAGGAGTGCACCAATGCTGATATCAAAAACTCCATGAACTTCACAAGAAAACTTGAAGCAAAATCCTTTATTGCACGAAGATCCCAGGACAACAGTGAGCGCTTTCACGTTCAATGACGCTTCTTCAGACTTTAACACTAACAGAAATTCAACAGTTTTATACTTCTTAGTGTAAACGCCCTTAATTAATTAATTAATTATGCGTTTTGGCAACAATCAACAAAACTTTCAAAACATTGCTAATAGATGGCAAAGCCTTGGTTAGTACGTCTAACATTAAAAGCACATAATGTATGTTAAAAATATATGTAAAAACATATATAAAAAAACATATACATATGTTTTATAGACATATACATATATATATATTTCAAAACAATATGGATGTAAACAGTATATAAAAAAATAATATATAAAAAATATAAAATATATATAAAGTACAAGTATTCCTAGTGCTTAAAAGGCCTAGTAGCTAGAAATGGTTTTAAACTAATTCTGTCATTCAACCCATGTTGATGTGCCTGCAATCTCAAGATCCATTTGCCCTCAATTTCCTCTGTGCGGTTCTTAATATTACCTAACCTACTAGTTATTTTTACTATCTCCAAGACTCTAAAATTAAAATGATGTTGTGAGCCATTATCCAGCACATGTCTAGCTAGGGCATTGGTCGTGTTCTCTTTGTTAATCGCATAAATGTGTTCTCTTATCCGCTCTCGTAGTGTTCTATTAGTTTTACCTACGTAATATTTCTCACATAATACACATTGCGCTAAGTACACTAGATCTCTTGTTTTGCAATCCGCATAAAACGAAAACCTATACATACGGCCAGAATGTGGATGTGTAAATATTGTATCTTGAGCTATATATCTACATTGGTTGCATGACCGACAGGGAAATGTCCCTTTCCTTTGTGAAATCATATCATGTTGATTGCTTCTTTCATAGCACAAAAGTCTTTTAAGAGATTTCATATTCTTATATGCTATTCTAGGTCTATCTTCCACTAAGGAATTCACTCTATCATCCATCTGCAAAAACTTCCAATTTTTATTGATAATTCTGTGTATCTGATTGTTCCTATTAGTATAGGGAATGACTAACCTCTGCACCTGTGAACAGATCTGATTTGATGTTGAGGGATCCGAAATAGGTCCCCGGTGGAAATAGGGCTTGCCTTTCTCAGTCCTCAGCTTTACATTCATTTGTGGAGTGATTTGTATATTCTCTCTTTTGTATCCTCTATGTACAAACTCATCTATTATTTTCTCTTCATATTTCAGGAAGGTTGCATCATCTGTGGTCAGCTTTGATGCTCTGATTATTTGATTAGATGCAATATTTGAATGTACATGTTTTGGGTGCATACTGGTCCGGTGTAAAAAACCATTCCTCCAACATGCTTTTCTAAATAGTTCTGTATGTAACCCTTCTGGCCCTTTTGATATTTTGACATCTAGGAATTCTATGCTGGTATCTGAACTCCCACATTCAAATTCAAGAAACTGTGTGGTCCCGTTCAAATATTTAATGAACTCTTTTAGTTGTAGCTCAGTACCTCCCCATAACAAAAAGACAAAACGGGCATAGAATAATACATATTCCTGATAACATCTATTAGTAAATACATATATATCCTCCCAATAGGCTAGCACCAAGTTGGCGTAGGAGTTGGCGCATGGTGTCCCCATCGCCACCCCTTTCTTTTGTAGAAAATATTTATCATCATGACACATCACATTATTCTCTAAGACAATTTCAAGTAGCATCATCCATTTAATAACATCATTGTTGCTAATGCCATTTCTTAACAGAAACAGTCTAACAAAATCCACACCAATGATATTGGGAATACTCGTAAACAATGACTTGTCTAGTGTTACTAAAATATCTTCCTTCATTATGCTCCTTTTAGTATTCGCCATAGCCAAATTCTCCAAAAAATGTTGGGTGTCACGTAATATGTACTCAGTGCCAGTGACTATTGGTTTAAATTGTTTATCAAGATAAATCGAAATTGATTCGGTCAACCAACCTTTACTGGACACTATGGGTCTCAATGAAAGATTTTGAAGCCCTTTATGTATTTTGGGCAAACCTCTGAAGGTGGGTACAGTAGGAGTCTCTGAGAAAATACCTATAAAGATCCATATCAATCACCTTTGTTAGCAACATGTCATATAACAAGCCATGCACTTTCTTTATCAAAGTGTTTAAAGAGCTCATTGTTAACAGACAATATGTGTCAACCTCTGCCAACATATTTCCAATCTTATTGTTATAGATATCTCTGTCCATGTCTGTGATTGATAATAAATGTATTCAGGACAAAAAGAGGAAATTGGAAAGAGATTACATGGACTTTCAAAAGAGCCAAGTGTTCTCTTGGCCGCGTGATAAACCATCCAACAATCCCATTAGGAAACCTGATACATTGAATAAAAATCAGAATATCAGGGGCAAGGACAATGTGACAAAACTACCAGGAACTCATTCCATGACGTCAGTCGTAGAAGGTAGGTCCACCCCTTCCGTGACGTCAGATGTAGAAACGGAAATACCTGTATTCCAAGAAGCAGAATCGACTACAAAGGCGGCTATAAGTTCTAACAAAAGGCCATTTACCATTAAAGCCATGGTACACTCTGACATCAATCGTTCACTCCAGGATGCAAGTAATATACCCGATCATGATGAGCCAGTTGTACGAAAGAAGTCGCCGGCAGCATGTGTAACATCGGATATCGTAGAGGAGGAGGTCCCAGTGGAAATGGAAGGATTTCCTTCTTTTCCACTACCTTTCAAACAATACGACAGGAGGACATGGGTCCAATCCAATACACCGTTGAAACGGAAAGGAACCGAAGAAATCTATCAACAACAATGGAAGGCCCCGAGGTCCATTGTCAGGACCTAGTTGTGAATCTATCCAGGTATGAACTTGATTCGTTTGAATTATCTGTCCTTAACAAAGGGCTGAACTTCATACCATCAGGTTTTTCAGATGTAACTGACTTAATTCTGGACATCAAGATGTTCACTAGGAACCTAGCACTTAAATTAATATATGGTAATGACAATGTGCAAACCAACAATACTTTGTATAAGAATGTCTTTAGGAAGCCATCCGTGTATATACCATCTTTACCACCTGTATTAGATATTTTTGAGCGTGCCTGTGAGCATGATCTTCTAGAACTATACAATAGTGAAACATTCAAATCAGAATTTATTAACATGACAAGAGAAGAAAAAACAGCCATTGTCAGCCTGCAGAATAACAACCACATTGTGATTAGGCAGGCAGACAAAGGTGGAGCCATAGTGGTCATGGACAAAGATATCTATAACAATAAGATTGGAAATATGTTGGCAGAGGTCGACACATATTGTCTGTTAACAATGAGCTCTTTAAACACTTTGATAAAGAAAGTGCATGGCTTGTTATATGACATGTTGCTAACAAAGGTGATTGACATGGATCTTTATAGGTATTTTCTCATAGAGACTCCTACTGTACCCACCTTCAGAGGTTTGCCCAAAATACATAAAGGGCTTCAAAATCTTTCATTGAGACCCATAGTGTCCAGTAAAGGTTGGTTGACCGAATCAATTTCGATTTATCTTGATAAACAATTTAAACCAATAGTCACTGGCACTGAGTACATATTACGTGACACCCAACATTTTTTGGAGAATTTGGCTATGACGAATACTAAAAGGAGCATAATGAAGGAAGATATTTTAGTAACACTAGACGTCAAGTCATTGTTTACGAGTATTCCCAATATCATTGGTGTGGATTTTGTTAGACTGTTTCTGTTAAGAAATGGCATTAGCAACAATGATGTTATTAAATGGATGATGCTACTTGAAATTGTCTTAGAGAATAATGTGATGTGTCATGATGATAAATATTTTCTACAAAAGAAAGGGGTGGCGATGGGGACACCATGCGCCAACTCCTACACCAACTTGGTGCTAGCCTATTGGGAGGATATATATGTATTTACTAATAGATGTTATCAGGAATATGTATTATTCTATGCCCGTTTTGTCGACAATGTCTTTTTGTTATGGGGAGGTACTGAGCTACAACTAAAAGAGTTCATTAAATATTTGAACGGGACCACACAGTTTCTTGAATTTGAATGTGGGAGTTCAGATACCAGCATAGAATTCCTAGATGTCAAAATATCAAAAGGGCCAGAAGGGTTACATACAGAACTATTTAGAAAAGCATGTTGGAGGAATGTTTTTTTACACCGGACCAGTATGCACCCAAAACATGTACATTCAAATATTGCATCTAATCAAATAATCAGAGCATCAAAGCTGACCACAGATGATGCAACCTTCCTGAAATATGAAGAGAAAATAATAGATGAGTTTGTACATAGAGGATACAAAAGAAAAAATATACAAATCACTCCACAAATGAATGCAAAGTTGAGGACTGGGAAGGGCAGGCCCTATTTCCATCGGGGACCTATTTCGGATCCCTCAACATCAAATCAGATCTGTTCACAGGTGCAGAGGTTAGTCATTCCCTGTACTAATAGGAAAAATCAGATACACAGAATTATCAATAAAAATTGGAAGTTTTTGCAGATGGATGATAGAGTGAATTCCTTAGTGGAAGATAGACCTAGAATAGCATATAAGAATATGAAATCTCTTAAAAGACTTTTGTGCTATGAAAGAAGCAATCAACATGATATGATTTCACAAAGGAAAGGGACATTTCCCTGTCGGTCATGCAACCAATGTAGATATATAGCTCAAGATACAATATTTACACATCCGCATTCTGGCCGTATGTATAGGTTTTCGTTTTATGCGGATTGCAAAACAAGAGATCTAGTGTACTTAGCGCAATGTGTATTATGTGAGAAATATTACGTAGGTAAAACTAATAGAACACTACGAGAGCGGATAAGAGAACACATTTATGCGATTAACAAAGAGAACACGACCAATGCCCTAGCTAGACATGTGCTGGATAATGGCTCACAACATCATTTTAATTTTAGAGTCTTGGAGATAGTAAAAAGAACTAGTGGGTTAGGTAATATTAAGAACCGCACAGAGGAAATTGAGGGCAAATGGATCTTGAGATTGCAGGCACATCAACATGGGTTGAATGACAGAATTAGTTTAAAACCATTTCTAGCTACTAGGCCTTTTAAGCACTAGGAATACTTGTACTTTATATATATTTTATATTTTTTATATATTATTTTTTTATATACTGTTTACATCCATATTGTTTTGAAATATATATATATATGTATATGTCTATAAAACATATGTATATGTTTTTTTATATATGTTTTTACATATATTTTTAACATACATTATGTGCTTTTACTGTTAGACGTACTAACCAAGGCTTTGCCATCTATTAGCAATGTTTTGAAAGTTTTGTTGATTGTTGCCAAAACGCATAATTAATTAATTAAGGGCGTTTACACTAAGAAGTATAAAACTGTTGAATTTCTGTTAGTGTTAAAGTCTGAAGAAGCGTCATTGAACGTGAAAGCGCTCACTGTTGTCCTGGGATCTTCGTGCAATACAGGATTTTACTTCAAGTTTTCTTGTGAAGTTCATGGAGTTTTTGATATCAGCATTGGTGCACTCCTGATTTTGCTTTCTACATTTGTTGTTCGTTGCCACGGGAGTGCTTTACTCTACTGGGAGGTTTGTTTTCCTGTTTTGCTCACATAACCTAGACTATGCCAAAGAGGAACGGTCATGTTCTACATGAAAAATTTGAGACAGCTGCAAGTCGAATCTTTACGGTAGAAGAACTAGCACCACTATCAAAATGGAAGGAAGAACATCTAAAACAACTGAAATAGGTGCCAAATAGGGGTCTAATTGTCTCTGGACAGCCGAAAGGGAAAATCTTTTTCAATTTGCTCTTATACACCTTTCTAGTAGGATCCTTCTGAGAGGATGAAATGTAAAACCCCGAAGGAAGCAGATGCAGAAATAATGGAAATAATCCAATAACCAGGCGTTAGCTATAAAAACCGTAGTGTTAGCACTTTATTAAACAAGAACTTTCGGTCGGTTCAATAACCCACCTTCCTCAGACAAAACAGTTACTGACAAGAAGAAGGGAGTTTAAATACTTTAATCACTCCCCCTTATTAAGCTTTTAATTGATATCCGCCATCAATTAAGAAATATCATGTCATTATTAATGTACATTGCAAATAAAAGCATTTTTTATATGTATAAAATCACCGTTATAAAAGACCATTATTTAAAACAATCTTTAAAATTTCATCTTACAACATACTTAAGCGGTTTTGGTTATTTATTAAATAGTGTACAATTACTCCAGCCGCTTTTAAAATCAACAAGCCATTTCTGCTTGTTTTTAACTATGTGAACCTGTGTGTGCTATAGAGTAATGGGAAGCTCCTATAACCATACAAAGCCAAGCTATCCCCTAGCTCCTAAAATTAAAAACAAAAAACCTCTAGTTCATATTTGGGATACGTGTACCTACACATGATGTCAGTGTGGCACCCAAACCCACAAATGAATTAACCAATACACCATCTTACTCAAGTAAGGTCTGTAATTATACTATGTAACTAAAAGAGACAGTAAGTTCCTAAAAATGTCCAAAATTGACCTATAATCAATGAGAGACCCAACGGTGTACTAGTCAAGACGGATTGAATTTATTATCTCCTCATAGCTATAGTTTTAAGGATACAAGATGGAGAAACAGCGTCATTTAAACCAGGATATATATACGCTCCAGTTCTCACCTGCCAAAACAATTCTTCCTTTTCTAAATTCACCTGCCAGGGCCCACTATTTAAATCTGATGTTACTTGTTTTAACACTGAGAAGTGAAACGTGTGGCCAGGATAGTCGGTAACGTGACGGGCTAATGCATTCTTTGTGTCAACCTTTACAATGGCATATAGATGTTCGTATATGCGTCTTTTGAGTGCCCTTTCGGTCTTTCCTATATAGAAAGCCGGACACAGGTTGCATAAAGCCACGTAGACCACAGCTTTAGTTCCACAATTAAAATTACCCATAACTTTATATGTCTTCCTATTGATGTTAAGTTGTGACCCTTCATGAATGTTTTTACACTGGCGGCATGTCCCACATTGGGTCATGCCCTTAACCCTGTTGGTGAATGTACCTTTGGTTCTCTCCAGGAGGGATTTCAATGAACAACCCTTTCTGAAGGTAAATCCTGGGGCTGAGCCTAACAGATCTATCAGATGTTTGTCCTCCTTAATAATTGACCAATTCTTTTGAAAAATGTCTCTGATGTAAAAATGGTCTACTGAGAAGGTACACAAAAATTTTGTTCCTAAATCAACCTTAACACTATTAGTTGTCACTAATTCCATACTATCTTGGTTTGTGTGATTCTCAGAAGGCCCTGGATTTAAAATAGGCTTGAAATATCCAACAAGCCTTTTACTTTCCACCTCCTTTTTGATTTCGACAAGGAGGACCTGAGGATAACCCCTGTTTAAAAACATAGTACTCAATCCATCACACTCCTTGTCGAAGTCCACATGCCTAGTAGTCATGCGTGCAGCCCTTACCATCTGTCCTTTCACCACCGCTTTCTTTTGATGGTAAGGGTGGCAACTACTGAAATGTAGAAATCCATTTGAATAAGTAGGTTTACGATAAATTCTACTGATAAACCTTGATTCTTCGTAATCCTTTATTAACAAAATATCCAAATAATTAATTTCATTGGAATTTACTTCAAATGTAAAATCTAAGAAGCTTGTGAATGTCTTCATAATTTGATCCTTCTGAGAGGATACAAGGATGTGTTTGACTGGAGAGGAAAACCTGGACTGTAGCCATCACTGGATGTGGTGATCAACTTGAATGTTCTAGTGAGTTATTCCTGATGGGTGATGGACTAGATCCTGGTTTGGAGCCAACATTCAAGTGGGGTGCATCAGATGAGGCCACAGGAAGGGAAATCATACTTGAAGCCAGAATGGCGCAATGAGGATTACTCTGCACTTCCAGTAAGATGCTTTTTTGTGCACCAGAGGGGTGGGAGGAAAAGCATACAGGAGCCCATGGGACCAATCATGAACTACAGAGTCTTTCGAGTGACTCCCCTCTGGAGGGATCAAGGCAAAGTACCTGTTGCACTTGGAGGTGAGAGAAGAAGCAGAGATAGCTTCATGGGTGGCCCCACTGACAAAATTATTTCCACCACCACAGGGTTGACAGACCACTTGTCAGAGTAACATGGGCCTGCTCAGCTTGTCTGCTAGTACACTGGACTGCCCCAGGACATGCTCTGCCAACAAAAAACAGCCAGAAGAGAACACCCACTGCCAAAGTCTCATTGCATCTCAACACAGAGGATAGGTTCTGGTTTCCCCTGCTTGTTGATGTACCAGACTAACTGACATATTGTCAGTCTGGATGGCAATCATCCCTGGAGGGAGAACATCTTGAAAAGCCTGCAACATTAATAGGACTGTTCTTATTTCCAGGAAATTGATGTGAAGAATGACCTTCAAATGGGAACAAATGCCTTAAAGGACTGTCCTTCCCAAGTAATGCCCTCAACCCTAGTTGGGAGGAGTCTGTAGTGGCCTTGAGAAACCTTTTGTGGTGATCCACCAGCTAATACGTTCCTTGCAAAATCTTGCAATCCATATTGTTTTAGACTGTAGTCTTGTACACAAAACTGTACTGCAAGTGTCCATTGTAGTACCCTTATACAATACCTTTCCAGGGGCACTAAAGTTATGGAAGCTGCCAGACAGCTAAAGAACTATAACACCAATTTTGTTGGCAGGGAATGAAAAAAGAAGGACTCTAGATACTTGACTCTAAAATAAGAAGTTATGTACTCACCATAATGTTCCATCTGAGTAGGTAAACTTCATTTGTCAGCAACCTATGGGTTATCGGATCCATATCGGATCCGAGCTGGCAGTTTCCAGCAGCTAAGATCAGAGCTCCAAGCTCCTCCCCCATACCCATAACTCCCTGCCATCCCTTCCTGACCTCAGATCGAATTTGCCTAAAACAAGGCTTGCAATCGCAACCTGCCTAGGGTAAACCGGGTACAACCTACCGAGAAGCAGGAACACCAAAAACATCCGAAGAGGACAGGGGGACGGAGGGAGGGACGGTTGCTGACAAATTAAGTTTACCTACTCAGATGGAACGTTATGGTGAGTACATAACTTCTTAATCTGAAGTAGTTAACTTCATTTGTGCATCAACCTATGGGACAGAGTCCCCAGCTACCTGAATCTTGGGAGGCCCTCAAGGAAGGATGTTCCGGAGCACTGCGGAGCCAAAGGATGCTCTCCCTCTGGAAACCAGATCTAACTTGTAGTGGTTTATAAAAGTGTGAGATGAGGCCCACGTGGCAGCCGAGCAAATGTCATCCAACGAAACTCTAGCCCGAAAAGCAGCAGAGGTAGAAATAGACCAAGTTGAATGGGCATGGACTCCCTGAGGAGCAGGCCTCCCAGAACTCTAAGCCAAGAGAATACACTGAGAAATCTACCTGGATAGTGTGACTTTAGAAACAGCTTTCCCCAAATTGGATTTAGCAAAGGACACAAATAACTGATCTGAACGTCTATGACCGGCTGTCCTGTGCAGATAAAATCTCAACTGTCTGTGTACATCCAAAGACTGTAATTTGAATTTGCCCTTATTTTGGTAATTGGGGAAGAAGACTGGCAAATTAATAGACTGATTAATATTAGCTT
The DNA here is from genome assembly GCF_019279795.1 of Protopterus annectens. Taxonomy (NCBI): domain Eukaryota; kingdom Metazoa; phylum Chordata; order Ceratodontiformes; family Protopteridae; genus Protopterus; species Protopterus annectens. Next base: position 326,818,985 of record NC_056731.1, read on the forward strand.
CGGAAGCAATTTTGGGGAGAAAAGAGGGATTGGTCCTGAGGAATACCCTATCCTTGTGGAAAATCAAGTACGGAGGCTTGGCACAAAGGGCTTGAAGCTCCGAAACCCTTTTTGCTGACATGATAGCGATAAGAAAGGCCGTTTTCCAGGACAAGAACTTGAGATCTACCGAGGCAGCAGGCTCAAAGGGAGGAGCTGTTAATGCCTGGAGCACCAGCGATAAGTCCCAAGGAGGGATCACCTCTTTCACTGGAGGCCTTAGTGGGAAGGTGCCTTTTAAGAAGGCCTTACATAATCTGGATGAAGTCAGAGGGCCAAGATCACATCCAACGTGGTAATGAGCGATAGCCGCCAAATGTACTTTGACTGTGAAAGAGCTAGCACCTTTATCAAACAGTCCCGACAGAAAATCCAGCACAGCTGGTAACGGAGCTGTGAAAGGATCTAGGTTCTGATGTTCAGCCCAAATAGAAAAACATTTCGATTTGCTACGATAAACCTTCCTACTAGGATCGCTTTGACCTGGGAAGAGATACCGGGAGTCCGAACTAACAGTGGAACTGGATCAACCAAACTGTGAGCTTGAGGTTGTCCAGGTTTGGGGTTGGTAGGCCCAAAGGGTGAGATATCGGATCCGGACGGGGATCTAGAATCCAGGGAGAATTCACTAGATGAGACCACAGATAAGGGAACCATGCCTGACGAGGCCAGAATGGGGCAATGAGGATTATCGTGCACCCTAACCGTCTGGCGTTCTGCAGAAATTTGAGCATCAGGGGAAGGGAAGGATAAGCATAAAGACCACCGGGAGGCCAAGCATGCACCAGAGCGTCTTTTGGTGATTCCCCGGGTGGGGGAATTGGAGCGAAGTAGGTGTCGCACCGTGTTTGAAGGAGGCGCGAAAAGATCGCAACAAGGTTGACCCCATTTGGAGAAGATCTGCTTCGCTACATTGGGATTCAGAGACCACTCGTATGGGGAGAGGATGGTGCGACTCAGTCTGTCCGCTAAGATGTTGGACAGACCCGGAATGTGCATCGCTACGAAAAAGCGGTTGGTGGAAATCGCCCATTCCCAAACTCTCATGGCCTCTCGACAAAGTGGATAGGACCTGGTTCCCCCTTGTTTGTTGATATACCAAATGACAGACATATCCGTCTGGATCGCAATCGTCCCGACGGGAAGAAGGCTCTGAAGTGCTTGCAATGCTAACAGCACCGCCCTCATCTCCAGGACATTGATATGCAGTGAGGTCTCAGTCTGGTTCCACGTGCCTTGGACGGTCCTGCCACAACAATGCCCCACCCACCCGAGGCGAGAAGAGTCTGTGGTCACCGTGGCTAGGGGAGGGGACATAGAGAAGGGGCGCCCCTTTTGGAGGTCCAGAGACCGGAGCCACCATATGAAGGCACTCCTGCAAACCCTGCTGAGAGGGACAGGATGGCTTAGGGGAAAACGTAGGAAGGACCATTGGACTTGGGAGTGTCCATTGCAGAATTCTCATATTTAGGTGCGCCATGGGAAGGAGATTGATGGTAGCCGCCATCGAGCCTAGGGTCCTCAGGACTAGTTCCGCCGGAGGGGTCGGACAATGAAGAATGGCCTGCACATATAGTTTTAGGGATCGCAACCGGTCCTGGGTTAAGAAAACTAAGAGCTGGTTTGTGTCCGATCCTGGCTCCAATAAAATCTATGACTCAAGTCGGGAGCAGGGAGGACTTCCCAGTGTGAATCGTGATCCCCAGCCGGGGAACTAAGCGAAGGAAGAAATTCCTGGCTGTGCAGAGTAGATGCCATGTGGGGGCGGTCAGGAGCCAGTCGTCCAGGTACGGAAAGACCTGAATTCCCTGGAGTCTCAGGTGGGCCGCTACTACCGCTAACACCTTGGTGAACACCCTGGGGGCTATGGTGAGACCAAAGGGGAGAACTCTGAACTGATAGTGACTGGCTCCTAGCCGGAAGCGGAGAAACCTCCTGGATCGTCTGTCTATTAAGATGTGGTAGTATGCATCCTTGAGGTCTATGGAGCACATCCAGTCGTTCTCCTTCAAAAGGGGGAGAATGGACTGAAGAGTGACCATCCGGAACTTTTCTTTGGCTATTGCCAGGTTCAATAGGGATAAGTCAAGGATTGACCTCAACTCCCCCGTCTTTTTTGACACCAAGAAGAACCTGGAGTAAAAGCCCGATCCGTACTGGTCTGGGGGGACGTGCTGGATCACTCCTTTTTCTAGCAGCTGCCAAATTTCTCTAGCTGCGGCCTCCCTCTGATCGGGTGGGACATCGGGGAGGAATCTGGGTTGGAGAGGGGGATGGAGAAACGGAATCTCTTAGCCTCTGGATATGATCCGAAGCACCCAGCGGTCTGTCGTGATGGACTCCCAAGCTGCTAGGTGCTTCGGGAAACGCCCCCCGACTGCCTCCAGAGTGGAGCAGTCGGGTAACCCCTTAGGGTTGCTGCGTGGGCCGATCAGAGAAAGTTCTTCGGGGCCCCTCTCTGCCTCTAGGGCGGCGTCCACCCTGTCCTCCTCTGCCTCTGAAGGACGGGGAGTCCGGAGCAAAACAGGATTGCTGAGACTTTCGGAACCACATCTTCTTCTGTCCCTTTTGGTTCTTCGAAAAGGACCTCTGGGGAGCAGAGAAGCGGACTCCAACGGCAGACGTCTTCCCGTCTTTCTCGCTCTGGACTAAGGTATCGCGTACGGTCTTGCCAAAAAGGGCAGGACCATCAAATGGGGCATTAGCGAATGACGCCTTGAAGGGTTCCGCGAAATCACAGTGGCGGAACCAGGCCTGTCGCCTTAGTACGACGCCCGCTCTGCTAGCTCTAGTAGCCCCCTCTGTAGCATGGGACAGCAGCTGCATAGAGGTATTGGAAATCGACCTGAGAGTGGCCATTCGGGTAGAGTACACCTGTTTGTCGTCTGCTGACACGGACTCTGGGGGCGACCCGGCGTATTCTTCAAGATCCCGCTGGAGCCGTATGACATGTGCCATGTAGTTCAGCGACCTTATGGAGAAAGTGGCTGAAGCAAACATCCGCTTCCCCAAATGGTCCATCGCCCGGGACTCCTTGTCAGAGGGATGGACTGAGGGACTCTTGGGCCAGTTCCCTCTTGGTGGCCGCCGCCACCAACATGGCATCTACAGGGGTTCCCTTGCTCCAATGAGACCTGTCCGAAGGCGGGCTGAGAATTCTGTCAGGCCTCTTAGGGATGGGCTCCACAGTGTCCAGCTCCTTCCAAGCCCTGGTAGTGATCAGATCTACCAGGGGACACCCAAGAGGTAGATGGGCCTGCTTCAAATGCCTCCAGGAACACAGACTCGTCCAAGGTAGGCTTTGGGGCAGACCCCCCCCCCCGATCCTGAGCATCTCCATGATTTCTCCAAATGAGAAGTCTTCGGGGTGTGATCTTGGGGAGCCTTCCCCTTCCTCCAAGTCCGTGTCCTCAGTCAAGAACTCGGGGGAGTCCAAGTGCCTCCTTTTGCACTTGCGCTTGTGAGGGACCTCCTCAGGGGGGCTGTCTAAGGAGGCCTCACCAGCCACAACTTGATCCAACAAGGGAACTACATGGGACGTCTGAGCAGGCTGTCCCTGGGGCTGGGTGATGGAAGTCGGACCCATCTCCGAGGGAGTGCAGGGTGGAGCCGTAGCCAAGGCCGGGGGCCTGGATTCCATCAACAGAACCCTCTCTACAACGTCGAATGCTGAAGGAGAGTCGCTCCCCCTAGGATCAGAGAGCCGACTCTCCCTCGGATCAGACGGGCAGATTGGGGCCAGAGCCGTTGGATTCGAAGGGCCAGTATGCTCCGACCTAGTCGGAGCCGAAGGCACACTGACCGCATTGGATCCAAAGCTCAGCTACCGGCTCAGAGAGCTAGGATCCGTAGAAAAGGGACCTGACAGACTCAAGGGTACTGTCGGCGCCGAAGTACCCGAGACTACCGGCGCCGACACCCCCCCCGGCTCTGATGCTACTCGGCTCTGAAGACCCCGAGCCTGGGAAGCAGGTCGGAGAAGGAGCTATCGGGGTGAAAAAGGGGGTCAAGCTCCCCCCCAGAGGGGGCAGGAGCACTCCCATCTGCAGCTGGGCCTGGAGGAACCTTCTCATCATCCGGTCCAAGTCTGCATCCGTCAGGCTTCTGGTCGACCTGGAAGAGGCCACCGAGGCGGGACGGGAGTGCCGCCTCGATGACCTCGAGGGAGGAGATCGGGTCTCCTCCTCCTCCGGCCCCGGTGAAAAGCAGGGAGAACGGGGCCGAGAAGGAGAGACCCGCTTGGTCGGCGGGGCCGACGCAGAGGCCTCGGCCCGCTGCTTGTGTTTCTCGTGGCGCTTCTCCCTCCTAGCTTCCCTATCCTCCTGGCCCGAAGAGGGAGGTCGAGTCCCGGCCAGAGAAAGGGAAGGGTCTCATTATGCTGCCGCAGCCACAGCAGGAACCACAGTGGGGCCGGAGGACGGAACCTAGTCTGGGGGCAGGAGTCCCGCCAGGATCAGCTTCGACCTCCGGTCCCCGATAGCCCTGGGGTTGAACGCTGCACAAATAGTACAGCCAGAAGATAGGTGCTCAACCCCAAGGCGTAAAACGCACCGAGTGTGGCCATCAGCCGGGGAAAGCTTACGGCCACACTTGGTACATTTAGAAAAGAATGTCTTGGAGGCCTCAGACATTTAACTAAAACACAAGCACTAGGCCCCAAGACCACACACACAAACACACCCTAACACTCTAAGAATCAAGGGGGAGGAAACTCAAAACCCGAGGGAACACTCTAAAACTAAAACTAAACTAGTTCCAACACTCACAAATCACCCACAACTTTAAGAAAGTTAAAAAAAAAAGAAAGATGTTTCTCACAAGTCGTCTCAGGAAAACTCAGACGCTCAAGATCAAGCTGCTGTTCAAACCGCAGCAAACTAGATCTGAGGTCAGGAAGGGATGGCAGGGAGTTATGGGTAAGAGGGAGGAGCTTGGAGCTCGGATCTTAGCTGCTGGAAACTGCTGGCTCAGATCCGATATGGATCAGATAACCCATAGGTTGATGCACAAATGAAGTTAACGACTTCAGATTGTTTATTCTTCTGTGAGGTAAGCTTGTGATTTGAGTCACTGTGTCCAGACGAGCACTAATGAACTCCAGGACTTGAGTGGGGGAGAGTTGAGACTTGCATAGTTCACTGTGATGCACAGTTGAAGACATAACTCGAGCAAGTAATCCCAGGTTTGAATCAGTAGAGGCTTGGTGGGAGCAGAGATGAGCCAGTCGTCAAGGTATGGAAACATCCACAACTCCAGCAGTCTCAGATGAGCTGTGACTACTAACATACATTTGATTAGCAACCTGAGTGCTGTGGTGAGGCCAAAGGAAGAATTCTGAACTAGTAATGACTGACTCCCAGTAAGAAGTGAAGAAATCTCCTAGATCGGCTGTTATTTTGATGTGATAGTAAGCATCTTGAAGATTTGTCCAGCACATCCAATCATCCTTGCATAACATTAGCAGAATGGATTGAATCATGACCATTTGGAACTTGGAACATTTGACATACTGGTTTAAATTGCTGAGATTCAAGACAGGCCCTCAGGTCTCTGTTTTTCTTTGGCACCAAAAAATTACCTTGAGTAAGTTCTGAATCCTTGTAGGTCTTGGGAGACCATTGGATGACTTTTAGCAAGCAGTTTTTCTATTTCTGTAGCCACTGCTTTCCACTGAGTGGGTGAAATGTCAGGAAGTTTTGTAGGCTGATTGGGTGGCTGAAGGAAAAAGGGTATGTAACAGCCTTTGGAAATACTGCTCTTGGTGATGGCTGTCCAGGTTTGTGGGTGCAGGGATAAGTGCCCTCCCCCAACTGTTTCCACAGTGCAGCATTCAGGCAATCTTTCAGGAGTGCTGGTAGGGATTCTCAAAGAAGGGTCCTCTGAAACCCTGATTTTGTGTGCCTCCTCTGCCCCAAGGGCATCACCTGCCATTATAGCTCCCACCTCTATCATGGGGGGACCTGCCCCCATAAGAGCTCTGGGAAGAGCCTTGGGACTTCTAGAACCACATTTCCTACCACCTTACTGGTTCAGGAAAAGGTCTATAGAATGACCTATAAGTCTATAGAGGTATAGAAAACCATACCCCACGGTAGATAAAGTCTTCCTCTCTTGTTTACTGCTCGATGATCCATCAAAGGGAGCATTGATAAATGACTTGAAGAGCTTCACGAAATCAAAAAGGTGCAACCAGGTGTACTGTCTCACAGCAATCTCTGAACCCGCGGCTCTCAGAACATCTTCTGACATGTGGGAAATGAGCCTCAGAGACGATAGATAGGGACTGTGGGGGTGGGGGGGCAGTTGTGAAGTAAAACTCCTTGATTAAGTCCCTCTGAAATTTTGTTACATGTGTAAAATAGTTCAGTGACCCGAGAGCAAAGGTTGCTGACCCATAAATGCACTTCCCAAACTTGTCTAATGCCCTGGACTCTGTTGGGGGGATGGACAGTAGAACTTTGCTCAGCATGTTCTTTCTTGATGGCCACTGCTACCTTCATAGCATCTACTGGGGGACCCTTGCTCCAGTCAGCCAGATTCTTTGGCTCAATCAGGGACTTATAAAGTCTTTCTGGGATTGCTCTGTGACATCTGGATCCTTCCAAGCCTGGCAGAAGAGGAGCTCTACCATCTCATTAGCTGGGGAGGAGGTATGGGGACTACCCAGGACATAACAGTGCCACTTCCGAAAGCCTCAAGGAATAGGCCCCTTTTGGGAATGGAAGTCAGAACAGCAACCACCTTACTGCCTCAAAAGTTTGAGTATTTCAAAGAGACCAACTTAAGGGGTGATCTGGGGGACTCTCCCCCTCATCGAAATTGTCTTCTGTCAGGGATTCCTGTAGGGAATCTAAGTGCCTCCTCTTTCATGTATGGTTCCAAGGGGACTCCTCAGTGGGATGCTCCGGAAAGGACTCCCAAGTGTGAGCAGAGTCCTGAATGAGGGACCGTCTCAAGGCTTGTATAGTCTGGCTGCCCAAATGTGCTACGATGTAGAGACTCCAGGACCAAGGAAGGGGTAGATCCAAGTGGGGCAAGTATGCCTTTATCCACAGTAGTGAAAAAGGCTATCTCTACTACTTCAAAGGCAGAAGACATAGGAGAAGCAAGAGCCATCCTGGTAGGAGCCGAAGACAACTACCAAGGAAGGCTCAAAGCATCACCATGACTCAGCCGAGGCAGAAACAGATAAGCTGTCCAGTGGCAGGTCTCAGAGGAAGGGACGGCTCAGAGGGCAGTGGAGTCTAACTCAATACACCCTCCCCCAATCTGGCACTGACACTTTGGTTCTGAGACTGCTTTGGCTGCGACAAAGTCGGCACTGACTGGATAAGAGATGTTGACATTGTTTAAGATGGCAAGGCCTTTGGATCAGAGACAAAAACTCAACTCGACTCCAAACATCGTAATGGAGTAGGAGTCAACAGCTAGACAGGGGCAGATGGCAGTCTCACGTTCTGATGGGAGACTGAGATGGTAAAACTCCCAACTGAATCTGGACCTTAAGAAACTTCATCAGCCTGCCCACATCTGCTTTGGTTAGGCTCTTGGATGATCTGTGAAATGAGGTAGAGGGTGGCCTGGAAGTCCTTAGAAAGGTCTCCTGTAGAAATGAAGAATAGATCCGAGAAGGTAAGGGATCTGGGGTGAAGGTGGAAGAGTGTTAGATGAAGATTTTGGTGGATACATAGAGCCAGCCAGGTGGAGCCAAAGGTTTAGAGACCTTTTCAGGTGAAGCCAAACCCAAAACACAGGAGGAAGAACAATAAGGGGATCATTTCCTATCCTCTTTGCCCTTAGTCAATGAATCCCCTTTGTCTTCTTGCCAGACATCTTGGAAGGAGGGGGATCTCCAGCAGAAGATAAAGAGGGTAATAAACCCTTGAGAACTAGCTTGTTGCGGTGTTCAAACAAAGCCTGGTGGTTGAAACCCAAACAAATCTCACATTCAACATCCAAATGAGCTCAGTCCAGACAAACATACTCCTGGTGGAAATCAGAATTAGGGATGTTGTGCCCACATGTGGTGCATTTTTTGAAGCTGGTCAGCTTATCAGACATGGTGAAAAAAAGTACCAAATGGAAGAGAAAGGAAAAGAGTAGCCTACTGTAACAGGCCCTCTACCCCTGGCCAGAAATCAAGGAGCCTCAATCCTCACCACTGACACTGGTGAGAGACCGTCACCAAGAACAGGAATGGATATGCACAGTATTTTCAGATGCAGCACACTGCATCAAGTACAATTTCCCCCAAGAACACACAGGGAACATGCTCCAGACCTGGGACTGGGCTATCTCTGTCTCTCCAGATACCAAACAAGACTCACTTTAGAGCACTGTGTCCCTGTTCCAAGTAGCCAACATACCCATACCCGGGTATTTGATTTTCACAGACACACATACAAACTCCTGAAAAAGGGTGGCACAGATTTACTAGCTGTATCCCTTTCTGCCCAGACTAGAAGGTAACTACACTGCCACCAGTCAACTACTCTCAGGCTCTTACAAGGGTATCCAATTATACGGAGTAAAATCAATACTAATATAAACTGTAGTGTGTAACCAAAGCAGCAAGTCTTTTCGGAGTGACCACAGCATCACTAAAATAAACATAAGTACTCTCAAGATGTTAAAAAGTATTCTCTAAAAGACCAGCCACAATGAAAGGTATAAAAATATTTAATAAATAATAAAATAAAAAACACGAGAATACTAAACATTTAAGTACAATAAACACCAGAGTTTCAATAACTGGAGAAATACAAATAACACAGCTGGACATATTCAAGCAGATGCAGAAAACACTTCACTAGTCTCACTATTTCTTTACTGTCTAAAGAATAACTGTTCCCTAGCTAACAAATACAGCAAGGCAAGATTGGATGCTGAAATACTTACTTCCACAAGGCAAGGTGATGAGCTTCTAATTAACACTGAACTGAATTAACTAATTGACTGATTGTAATAACTGTCATAGATATTTATATCAGGTTCCAAAGAAAACAAAAACTGCTGTGAGTTCCACTCACTCAGTGCTGGTTATAGGGGGACATCACATTTGATCATCTGACTCTACACTCAGAGTTTTGCTATGATCAGTTGCAGTAGTTGAAAATTATAGAACAATTTCAAAAACATCTATTATTCCCATAACAACACTGTTGATACATATACATTCCAAAACAAGCATCCACACTAGTCTGTGTGACAGCCAAATGACAAAACCATCCGCAAAACTCCAGCCAACCATGCTGGCACATACCACACATGCTCTGCCCCACTCTGCCAGGCACAGATGGCAGCACCTCATATTGTCACACCAACCAACAGTGGTAAGAATGAGTACCTCCAATACTTAAACACCAGAAAGGGGGGATTACTACCAAGGCACAGGGTTGAATGCTCAAAAGACAGGACAGAAGTAAAACTTTTTTGTACAATTATAATAGCTAATTGAAAACTACAGATGCGTTGCTCTGAGAGTGTTGATGGAGAAGTACAGAGAAGGTCAGAAGGAGTTGCATTGTGTCTTTGTGGATTTAGGGAAAGCATATGACAGGGTGCCTAGAGAGGAGTTGTGGTATTGTATGAGGAAGTCGTGAGTGTCAGAGAAGTATGTAAGAGTGGCACAGGATATGTACGAGGGTAGTGTGACAGCGGTGAGGTCTGCGGTGGGAGTGATGGATGCGTTTAAGGTGGAGGTGGGATTACATCAAGGATCAGCTCTGAGCCCTTTCTTATTTGTAATGGTGATGGACAGGTTGACAGACTAGATCAGACAGGAGTCTCCGTGGACTATGATGCTTGCAGATGACATTGTGATCTGTAGAGAGAGTAGGGAACAGGTGGAGGAGACCCTGGAGAGGTGGAGATATGCTCTAGAGAGAAGAGGAATGAAGGTCAGCAGGACTAAGACAGAATATGTGTGTGTGAATGAGAGGGAGGACAGAGGAATGGTGAGGATGCAGGGAGTAGAGGTGGCGAAGGTGAATGAGTTTAAGTACTTGGGAACAACAGTTCAGAGTAATGGTGAGTGTGGAAGAGAGGTGAAGGAGAGTGTACAGGCATGATGGAGTGGGTGGAGAAGAGTGTCAGGAGTGATTTGTGACAGACGAGTACCAGTAAGAGTGAAAGGGAAGATCTACAAGAGGGTAGTGAGACCAGCTATGTTATACGGGTTGGAGACAGTGGCATTGACAAAAAGGCAGGAGTCAGAGCTTGACGTGGCAGAGTTGAAGATGTTACGATTTGTACTGGGTGTGACGAGGATGGACAGGATTAGGAATAAGTATATTAGAGGGTCAGCCCAGGTTGGAAGGTCTGGAGACAAAGCCAGAGAGGCAAGATTACGTTGGTCTGGACATGTGCTGAGGAGGGATGCAGAGTATATTGGGAAAAAGATGCTAAGGATGAAGCTGCCAGGTAACAGGAAAAGAGGAAGGCCTATGATAAGGTTTATGGATGTGGTGAGAGAGGACATGCAGGTGGTTGGTGTGACAGAGCAAGATGCAGAGGACAGGAAGAAATGGAAACAGTTGATCTGCTGTGGCGACCCCTAACGGAAGCAGCTGAAAGAAGATATTAACCAATTGAAAAAGGGAAGGCAGAAACAATAAAACAGGATACTAATAAGGTATCTAACAAAAAGCATTTATTTCCACTAAATCGCCTGAGCTACAGTAGACCATGTCAATTTGCTGTAGCAGCAAGAGAGATATGGGGTAGTTCTAAATAGAACTGAGGATTATGGGTAAAGGAAGGTGCTCAAGCTGCAGTCCCAAGTCTTCAGAAGTGGCTGGAGTCGAATCAGAGGTCAGATCAGAAACCCATTGGTTGAGGAACGGACGAAAAAGATCTTTCTGGAATCACTGACACAAACCATACCAGAAAGGGAAAAAACACCCCAGCCTATGCGGCAAGAATCTACTGGACTGTGTCAACTCTAGACAAATAAATTTATGTCAAACTTGCAGTATGGCCCATGCTTGCATACACAAATAAAAAGAATTTGTTTACTCACCATAACTTTCTGTCTGTGTTGTCCATTTTCATTCTTCAACTGTTGGGTTCAAATCCAATCCTTCGATCCGCCTCGGCCATTACTAAAAGCTTGTGGTAGCCAAAAAACTCTAGAGCTTCTCCCTTACCCATATAATGCACCGATCCATGACATACCTCAGACCTGGTTTGCTGGTTTTACCAGACATGACTAAAATGTATATATTAAAGCAAAAAGTATGTGATCTATAAAAAAAATAACATATCAAGAGCTTAAACAAAAGGTCAGTGTCCTTACAATACCTCACTCATCCAGAAGCTGACAGTACTAAGGATGGGGGTTGGTTGGCAGGAAGTTGAAGAAGAATGAAAATGGACAAAAACAGATGGAACGTTATGGTGAGTACAGAACTTCTTTATCTAATGTTGCCAATTTTCATTCTACGCTAGCTGTTGGAACAGAGTTCCCAGCCACCTAAAGCCCCGGGTGGACTCGCAGGAAGGATGTTCCTGAGCACAGTTAAACCAAAAGATGCTCTACCCCTCGAGGCCAGATCAAATTTGTAATGAGTAATAAAGGTTGAGGACTTCCCCAAAGTTGCTCCTGCACAAATGTCATCCATGGGAAAACCTGGACAAAAATACTGAAGTTGTCATGGACCTAGTTCATTGGGCCGTTATAGGTTTAGTTTGGTACAACCAAATGTGTTATACATAAAGAAATAGTAATCAGTCAGCCATCTCGCTAAAGTTACTTTTGCGACTGGTTTACACAATTCAAATCTGCATAGAAAACAATTAATCTGTCTTTCTGATTTCCTTCATCCAATGCAGCTAAAAATGTAATTATCTGTGAACATCCAACAAATGTAACATATACTCACCTTGGTTTGCAAAGTTAGGAAAGCATACTGTCATATTAATGGACTGGGTGATATTGGATTCTGACACCACATTGGGAAGCATTGGTTCATAATGTACCCCTATCTTTATGAAAAATCAAGTAGGGAGGTTTTGAAGACAAGGCTTGAATTTCTGAAATTCTTCTACTAAAGACAGTTTTTCTAAGTAAGAATCTTAATGTCATATTTAGCTCCTGGTTCAAAGGGATGATGTATTAATGCTTGCAGTATCAAGTTCAGATCCCATATTGGAGTAGGTCTTTAAATGATGTTAAAGAGAAGACTGCCTCTCAAGAATGCTTTGCACAGTTTAGCAGAGGCTACTGAAAAATCTTCAAATCCAATATGAAAATTAGGCATTGCTGCTAATTGAACCTTAACGTTAGAGGAGCTACCCCATTCTTTAAAGGGTAAAGGTAAAAATTCATGTATGTTATGTACTGGAGCTGAAAATGGATCAATATGATTTTGTTGTGCCCCGTAAACAAATCTTTTTCATTTACTAGTACAGAGTTTGTGTCAAAAGTTAATGAAGATAAAAGGATGTATGTTGGACTGGAGATGAGAGCACAGAGAGAGTCTGGCTATTAACGGAACTGGAGAAACAGAGCTGGAAAACTTGAGGTTTGACATGTCTGCGTGAATCATGCATGTCAGTTGAGACAAGAAGTCTGGAACTGGATCCAGAATCCAAGGTTGGTAAAGCAGATGAGGACACAGGAAGGGAACCTAAACCTGTCAAGGCCAGTAATATGCAATGAGGATGACTTTGGTCTTCAACCTGGCAGCTTTCTGCAGAAATTTTGGAATTAATGGAATGGGCAAGTAGACAAAGCAGACTGGGAGGGCAATCATGAAGTAGAGCATCGCTCGGTGATTGCCCCTGTGTGTCTGTGTGTGTGTGTGTGTGTGTGTGTGTGTGTGTGTGTGTGTAGGGGGGGACAATTAGGGCAAAGTAGCTGCTGCATTTGTTGTTTAGGGGAGAATCAAAAATATGGCAGCAAGGCTGGCCCCACTGACGAAAAATCACTTGTTACTTTCTTGTTCAGAGACCACTTGTGAGGCAGAAGAATATACCTGCTCAATTTCTTTGCCATTGGACTTCCCCGGAATGTGCGTTCCTATGAGAAAGCAGCTGAATGACATTGCTCAATTGTCACATTCTGAGTGCTTCTCAAAACAAGGGGTATGATCTGGTCCCTACTTGTCTGTTGATGTACCAAACTACTAACATTGTCCATTTGAATCGTAATTGTCCATGAAGGGAAAACATCTTGGACATCATGCAATGCTAAAAGCATTGCTCTCATCTCTAGGACACTGATATATAAGTTTGCCTGGGGAACAAGTGCCTTGGACTGATTTTTGCAGAAAGTGTCCCCCCCACCAACTGGAAACATCCATGGTCACTAGGGCCTTGGGCTGAGGGAGAATGAATGGACAGCCTTGAAACTGACTGAATCCACCACCTGAGCTTTCTCTTGCATCCTCAAGTGATTTTTTACTTTTAGCTTAATTTTGTTTCTTAGAAAGTACAGTTTTGTACCTACCATAAATGTAGATGTCCGATAGGTATGCATCTGCAGTCATAACATATGGGTTGTCCTGCCTCAGGCAGCCCTTCGGTCGGCCGGATTCCAAAGTCTGGGTCTGGCCTCGGCTGATGTCGCACTTTCCCCGACGTCAGAGTGTCTGGAGTATAAAAGCATCAGCCGACGCCATCTTCCTCAGTTTTTCTTGCCCCAGATGCCAGGTGCCCTCTATGAAGGCTAAATTTGGATAAAATGCCAAAAAATTGCAAACATAATGCAAAAAATAGCTAATGAATGGGTAAGCACCCTAGGAATACCACAGAGGGGAAGGAGGGAGGGTAAACCTGACTGCAGATGCATACCTATCGGACATCTATATTTATGGTAGGTACAAAACTGTACTATGTCCTTCAAGGATGCATCTGCAGTCATAACATATGGGTAGAATACCATAGCCAATCTGGGGGTGGAGGTACTAAGAAAATGATGGCGTAGTTAAGAGACCCTGCAGGACTGCTGTAGCAAAACCTGCTCTGGATCTGGAGTATAAGGGTAAATTGTAATGCTTGGCAAAAGTATGCACGGATCTCCATGTAGCAGCTTCTAAAATGTCCTTGGTAGCCACCCCTCTTAGGAAGGCTGTAGTGGTGACTGTGGCTCTCGTGGAATGAGGCCTAATATTCACAGGAACAGTCTTTCCATGAAAGGAGTAGCAAAAGTGAATGCAATTTCCTATCCATTTTGAGATTGTCCGTTTGGAAATTACTTTTCCTTGTGTCCCAGCAGCATATGCTACAAACAGTTGGTCAGTCTTTCTGTAACTTTTAGTTCTGTCCAAATAGTAGCGTAATTGTCTGCGGATATCCAGAGTGTGTAGAAGTTTCTCCCCTTTATTTTGTGGATTTGGGAAGAATGTAGGCAAATGAATTGCTTGGTTCAAGGATACTCTAGATACCACCTTGGGCATAAAAGTTGGGTTGGTTCTTAATGAAACTCTGTCCTGATGAAAAATAAGAAATGGCTGGACTGCCATTAAAGCTTGTAACTCAGATACTCTTCTTGCTGAAGTTATGGCAAGAAGGAATGCAGTTTTCCAGGATAGAAACTGTGGATCTGCCGATGCTGCTGGCTCAAATGGAGGAAGTGTTAGTTTTTCCAGCACAAAGTTAAGGTCCCAAGTAGGTAAAGGTGGTCTCCTTGGAGGATTGACGTTTTCGATTCCTCTGAGAAATTGTCTTGAGAGGATGCGAGAAGACAGGAGGATTTACATTGTATTCTGCTGAAATTGCAGAGGCATGTATTTTAATGGAAGAATAAGACAGGCCATTGTGGAAAAATTCTGCTAAGTATTCCAGTATATGTGACATCACTGTCACATCAAGGCCTTTTGTTGTGTTCCAAATGAGAAATCTTTTCCATTTTGCTGAGTATGCCTTCCTTGTGGAAGGGCGGCGAGCTTCCATAATAATGTCCTTTACCCTCTGGGATAAGCTGTCCTGGGAAGGAGTCATGGTTCTCCAGGCAGTTAGCTGCAAGGTCTTTAGGTTGGGATGCAAGATCTTTTAATTGTTCTGCGTCAGAAGAAGAGGCCATAATGGGAAAGGCCACGGTTTCGTCTGTGATAAGCTCTTCAACAGTGGGTACCAATGCTGCCTTGGCCAGTCTGGAGCTATCAGAATCACTTTTGGCTGTTCTGCCCTGATCTTCAGTAAAACCTTGGACATTAATGGGATTGGTGGGAAAGCATAGACTTTTCTGGCTTTCCAGCCGAAAGAGAGAGAGTCCACCTTCCATGCTTGTGGATGGTATGTCCTTGTGCAAAAAATTTTCAGTTGATGATTGTGGGGTGAGGCGAACAGATCTATCTCGGGCCTTCCCCATGTCTGTGTTAGGAGTAAGAAGATGTCTGGGTGCAGCATCCATTCGTGTGCATCCATGGTAGCTCTGCTTAAGCTGTCTGCCAGAGTATTGTCTTTCCCTGGCACGAACTGGGCCTGTAGTTGTATACTGAGTTTCAAACAAAGATCCCATAGATTCATAGCCAGTCTGCATAGAGGGTAGGAGTGCCTCCTTGCTTGTTTATGTACCACATAACTGTGGTGTTGTCTGTCCTTATTAGCAGGTGGCCTTGTTGAAGGAAAGGTTTGAAAGTCTCGAATGCATGTATCACTGCCAGCATTTCCTTTTGGTTTATGTGCATTTGCAGCTGCCCTTGAGACCATAGCCCTTGGATACATTTGTCCTCCATGTGTGCTCCCCAACCTCGGTCTGAAGCGTCCGTGGTGATGGTTTGGTTTGCTTTTGGTTTGAAGAAAGGCAACCCTCTGTTGGTCTGGCAGGCTAGAGCCCACCACAGAAATTCCCTTTGAAGGCAAGGTATGATTGGAATCAGAGTTTCTAAGCTGTGACTGTGCTGAGTCCATACACTCCTTAGGTACCATTGCAATCTTCTCATATGTAGCCTGGCTTGTGGAATTAGTATTATGCAGGATGCCATGAAACCCAGGGCCTGCAGGATTTTCCTTGCAGTTAGCTGAGTTTGTCTTGTCAGATTCTTGAAGTAATCCGGAAGTTGTTTCTGTTTTTCTTCTGTGAGAAAGGCCATTTGGGTGGTTGTATCCAGATCTGCACCCAAAAAGGTTATCCTTTGGGATGGCACAAGTCTTGATTTTTGGATGTTGACTGTGTATCCCAAGGCCTGTAGTAGCTGGATGGCATAGTCCAAGTCCTTTAACAATTTTGTCTTGCTGTCCGCTTGTATCAGGCAGTCGTCCAGATATGGGTAGATTTGAATCCCCTGAAGTCTGCAGTGTGCAATTACTGATGCCAGGCATTTCATGAATACTCTGGGCGCAGTAGATAAGCCAAAGGGCAATGCTGAGAATTGATAATGCTCTGATCCTGCAAGAAATCTGAGGTGTCTTCTGCAACTTTGTAGAATGGGGACATGCAGGTATGCCTCCTTGAGATCTACAGTCACCAGCCAAGACTCCTTGCCCAGCATGAGAAGAAGCTGCTGTAGGGTCAGCATCTTGAATTTCGGCACAATGAGGTAAGTGTTCAGTGCGGACAGATCGAGAATAGGCCTCCATTGATTTTCTTTCCTTGGAACAAGGAATAGCCTTGAATAAAAACCTTGGCCTTGTTCTGAGAGAGGAACCTTCTCTATGGCTTTCATTTGTAGTAATTTGGTGATTTGCTTCAAAGCCTCCGCCCTCTGATTTGGTGGCAGGTCTGGCATTCCTTTTCTTTTTGGCAATGTGTGTATCCTTCGTCTGTTATTTGCAGTGTCCATGAGTCCCTTGTAATGTAATGCCAATTTTCTGAAAATAAAGAAAGCTTTCCGCCCAATGGTGCTTCTAATTGAGCCCTGGTTGGCGGAGTCAAAAATAAGTCAGTGTGTTTGTCCTGGTGTAGCAGTTGTTGTTGCTGTTCCTGCACTACCTCTCTGGTTGGGTGGCTGCCACTGACGGCCTCTGTAGTGGCCTCTAGCTTGCCCCCTACCTCTGGTATGCCTGTTCCTGCCTCTCTGTGATCTGAGTCTGGAAAGGACCAATTCTTAGTAGGCCAATTTCTGCTGAATCTCGGTGGTTGTACCTGCAGAAAGTCCTTGACTGTTTGCACAGATTTTGCCTTTTCTTCAAACTTCTTTAAGACCTCCTGGGCCGTGGAACCAAATAATTTTTGCTTTTCCATTGGAGCATCCAGGAGCTTAGCTTTAACATGGTCTGGTAGAGATTGTTCCTTCAACCAGGCATGCCTTCGTATAACTGCCCCTGTCATTGCTGACCTACATGAAGCTTCCAGTGCATCATAGCCACATTGCAGAAAATGGTTGCTAACCTGCTGTGAGTTGTGTACCAGATCCTGAAGAGATTTACGGTCAAGGGGCTCAGAGGAGGAAAGTTTCTTATACAATTCATCTAACAAATACTCTTGGTACTGAATCATATGGAATTGACAATTTAATGCCCTCATAGAAAGAGTTGCAGAAGTATAAACTTTCTTTCCCCATTGCTCTAAAGCTCTAGATTCCCTTTCAGAAGGTAAAGGATTTTTAGCAGTGGCAGCTGCAACCCCTTTAGGGCCCTGTGAAATGGTTTCTGGATCTGCAGTGTGGGCCTTGTACAGGTGAAAATGAGAATCCGGGACCCTGTAGTACCTATCAGGTTTGGCAGGAGCCGGAGGGAGAGAATCAGGGGCTGTACTAGCATCAGAGTACACATCATCAATAACATTCAAAACAGGAGGTATAGCCAAAGGCCTATGCTGAGGTAAATGTAAAAAGGTCCTTAATCTTTTTCTGGAATCAGAAAATTCCTGGCCCTGCCATTGGAAATGCTCTCTCATAGAATGCAGTGTCTCACCAAAAGAAAACTCTTCAGGGGAGGCAAGGAATAGATTCTTCAGCATCAGAATCCTCGTGAGCGAATAAGCCTCCTGCTGGTGTTCTGACAACACAGATTCATCCGTAGACTCATCTGAAGAGTGGGGGTCAGAGGGCTCAACCCTGGGCCTTTTGTCTGGAGGTGGAAGAGAGCCCCTGTCCGGGTGAGGTTGAGAACCTCTAATTAAGGAGATAAGGTCCTCTGCTAGGCTGAGAATTTGAGTGCTGGTAGAAGGCCTCTGAGAGGTAGACTTGGGAGGCAAAGCTTTGGCAAGTTTGGCAGCTTTAGCCCTAGAGAAGGCCTTAATGGACATGGATGCAGGGGGTCTGGCTGCACCACGTGCAGGGGTGGACTTGTCTAAAGGAATGGTGTCGGACATGTCCTGGACACCGGTTTCCGTAGGTAGTTCAATAACAGACTCGGCCGGAGCCTCCGAGGCAGTCAGTTGTAAGGTATCGGCAACAGGAAGCACAGAGGACTCAGTTTCAGCCGAAATAGAGACACTCGCGGTAGGCCTGACCGAGGTTTCAGCCGAAACCGCGGGCCGTGAGGGTCGGTCCTTGTCCTTCCGTTTTTTAACTACATGTGAAGTCGGAGTCTCCGACGGCATTATATACGCAAAGTTAGCCCCAAAATATTTCTCTGCAAACTCCGACCGATGCCTAAGCGTTCGTCGGTTGAAGGAAGCACAGGCAGAGCAGGCTGAGACGTCGTGGTCTGGGCCTAAGCAAGGGAGACAGTAAGAGTGGAAATCCTTGGGAGGTATTTGTTTCCCACAAGTTAAACAATTATTTACTTTATCTGACATCGGCTGAGGCAAGAAAGAGTCCCCAACGGGGTACTTAGCTTTTTCGAAGTCTTCGGTAGCTGAATCAAAGGAGCTGGCCGACCAGCACTTGCGAACTGCTTCTGGTTTGGGCACCGCGCGGCAAGAAAGACTGGGGAAGATGGCGTCGGCTGATGCTTTTATACCCCAGACGCTCTGACGTCAGGGAAAGTGCGACATCAGCTGAGGCCAGACCCAGACTTTGGAATCCGGCCGACCGAAGGGCTTCCTGAGGCAGGACAACCCATATGTTATGACTGCAGATGCATCCATGAAGGACATCTAGCCAGTTTTCTAGTTTCAGCACTCAAATCTGTTTCTTTGAACTCAGCACTTGTTAAGAACTCATTGTAAGCACTAAATAAGCTGCAAATTACTACAGCACTCAACTTTCCTCACTTGTCTAGAGGAAAGCAGTTTTTAGTACTTAATAATAAGCATCTATCCAGGCATGTCTAAGGGTCAGCTCCCGGTGATTTCTCTTGTCTACCTGATGAATCTGGGCATCTTGGGGCAATGCAGTAATTGCCTCATGTACAGAAAACCCTCTCCTCCTACCACCCAACACTACAACCTGTGAGAGATGCACTTATATAGCCAAACGGGAAGCAAAGCTCTCTTCACCCAAGACTGGACTAGACAGTCAAGAGGAGAAGGTAAACACTTGCACCACACCACACTCAATCACATAGTCCCTCAAAACCTACACCACCAAAACACACACAGAAACACAAAACACACACCTACATTCGCGGAGGCTCTCAATAAAAACCTGCCCAAGCATCAGGGACTTCCAAAGCAGAAACGTAAGCAAACTCCACCCCCCAACACAACCCAAATGACACATAGCCCATAAACTTAGTGTGCCACTCAACCACAGCCCATAAGGCATAACAACGTACTCAACACTCTAGTCATAGGTGACTCTATAGTCTGGCACACTGATGTTCCACTCACCAGGCTAAACAAGGAGAAAGTTACTGCCAGCTGCCTGTCAGGTGCTAGGATCCACCACATGCACTCAAGGTCACTCCACAACAAGTACAAATATGACACTGTCATTATCCATGTTGGTGTGAATGACCTGAAACATACCTCCCTGGACTACACAAAAAGAGACATGGAGGAGCTCTCCGATCTTGTAACCCAGGCAGGTATGACCCTAGCCCTGAGTAGCATCCTGCAATCACCCAAAATGATACCACAGTACAAGGACAAAATGATTGACTTCAACAATTGGCTAAGCTTCTGGTGTCATTCTAAAGGGATCCAGTATTTGTCTGCCTGGGATGACATGATTGACAGACCACAATGCTTTGCCAGAGATGGCCTGCACCTGTCGCCCTTGGAATTCCAGATACTGGCTAAGGCTCTTGCCACCCCATAGTGCCTTTTTTAGGCAAGGTTCAAATGACAAATTCACCACCGTTAACAGGTACAAGCAAGCAAAATCTGACGGCAATGCTACTCAATGCTAGAAGTCTAAACCTCAAAATGCTCTCACTCGAGGCACTCCTTAAAATGGAGAACATCGACATCTGTGCAGTGACAGAGACCTGGTTCAAAGCTTCAGAGAGCACCCCTGCATTACCAGGCTATAATTCATACCACACCTTTCGGCCACCTAACCCGGAACGAAGCACTAAAGGTGGAGGCGTGTCCATATTCACTAAGGATATCCACACCTCCAGGCTAGTTGCACAGCATAATGCATCAGAGATTATCCAAGTGCAACTAATTCTGGGCAAGACCGCAATCCAAATTGTAGCTTGCTACAGACCCCCCCCCCCCACCATGCCCCAGGATTCCCACTCCTCATTTCTTGATACACTGGAAAGTATGAGGGTACAACCAACACCCTTATAATGGGCGATTTCAACTACCCCACCATTAACTGGGAAAACTACTCATGTACCAACTCTTTTGCTCAACGTTTTCTGGAATTCATAAATTCCAACGCCTTGAATCAACTTATTCACATCCCCACCAGGGTCAGCAATATCCTAGACCTGGTCATTACCAACATGGGCAACCGGTGTTCCACACCAAAGGTTAATTCCTCGTTGGTCAGATCCGACCACAAGCTAATTACCCCAGACATCCACATCCCACCCCCAATTAGGGAAACCACCATAAAAAACTTCTCCAAAGCCAACTTCACACTTAAGACAGAAGTGGCAAACTTCATGACACCCATGCAGACGGACAATAGAGGTACAACTGCTGAATCCTACACAAATGCACTTTATAAGCACTTACACAAGTGCATGGATCATGCTATCCCTAATAGAACCAAGATGCTATCTTCTAAAAAAAGGAAGCCAATCAGGTGGTTTTCTGTCATAAACAACTCTACAACAGAAGAAAAACTGTTGCAAAAAAGAGTAAAATCCCATGACTGGAGGAACTCCCTGGTCAAACTCAGTAAAAAGCTGAGATCCCTCAAAAAATCCTCCAAAGCTAGTTATGAAAACAAAATTGCCACTGACTCTAAAGACAACCACAAAGCATTCTATAGCTATGTCAAGAATCTCAATGGCAACACTCAGATCTGCTTTGAGTTACAGCACAATGGCACTAAATATACAGACCCAACTGATATTGCCAACATCTTGGCAGATAGGTTCAGTGCTAACTTTACCCCGCTCTCACCCCCTAAAGAGTCCATCTCTTTACCGGAAGAATGCAAATTTCCTGTAATCACGGCTGTACAGGTAAAAAACCTCACTCTCCAAAGCCAAGAACACTGCATCCGTGGGACCTGGCAATATCCCAGGCTGCGTTCTACACGAACTACAGAATGAACTGGCACCCTACCTAAGTACCATGTTCAATCATAGCCTCACCTCAGGCTTTGTGCCCACTGAATGGTGCACCGTGATAGTTATCCCACTCCACAAAGGGGGAGCCACGACGGACCCCGGGAACTACAGCCCCATTAGCCTGACGAGCCTGGTCTGCAAGGCCATGCAATGTATCATCGTGGAACTCAAACAAAGACATTGGTAATCTCCAAACTCTGGACCCTACGCAGTTCGGATTTGTAAAAGGCAGATCATGTCTCCTAAATCTGACTGACTTCTTTGAAGCAATCACCAAAGCCATAGAAGAGGGTAAAGTGGTTCACACAGCTTATCCAGATCTCGCCAAGGCTTTCAACACCATCCCCCACTCTGGAATTATAGACAAGCTCACTAAACTAGGTATAAATCCCTACGTCACAAGATGGGTTGCCAACTGGCTCACGGACAGAACCGGCACTGTGAAAGTAGCGGACTCCAAATCCGACTTCAGACCAGTGACAAGTGGAGTAGCACAGGGTTCAGTCTTGGGTCCTCTCCTGTTTTGGTATCTACTTCTCTGAAGTACAGTAGAACAGAGAAGGTCTTTGGCTAACAAAGTTTGCTTATGACTGCAAACTAGAAGCCATAATTGAAACTCCTAACGCTGTGGACATACTACAAAAGGGCCTCACTGAGACAGATACCTGGTGTCAAGTCATGTTCTAAAGCTCAGTGCCAAAAACTGTATTGTTATCCCCTTTGGTAAAAACTCTGTACCCATGAACTACCACATAGCTGGTAGTCTACTTAATGCCGAAAATGTGATGAGACCTTGGGACACAGGTGGACAGTAGTATCTCCTTTGATAATCACATCACCACAGTGGTCAGGAAATCCTTCTGTGTGGCTCACCTCATCACAAAAGGTTTCTCATCCAGAAAAAAAAAAGAGGTCATTGTTCCCCTCTACTCATCACTCATTAGACCCATTATAGAGTACAAATCCCCTTTTGGTATGTACCTCACAAGACATCTACAACTGGAAAGGCCAGAGAAATACCTCACAAAGATGATTACTGGCCTCAAACAGATGCCCTATGCAGACAGTCTCAAAAAACTCCAGCTTTACTCCGTTGCATTATCACCTACTCAGAGGCGATCTCTGCCTAACATACAAAGCTATGTCAAACCCAGAGCTGTTGGACATGCTCCACTTAAAGTAATCCCAATCCCTCCGAGCTACATGCTCTAGGGACCTAAACCTTGTCACCACAATAAACAGAACATGCTGGAGGGATAGATTCCTGTCCCAGAGACTTCCCATAATCTGGAAAGTACAGTTTTGTACCTACCATAAATGTAGATGTCCGAACTGGATAGCATCTGCAGTCATAACAAGTGGGTTGTCCTGTAGTCAGGCAGCCCTGCAGTCGGCCGGATTCCAAAGTCCGGGTCCGCCGCTGATGTCGCACTCCACCCGACGTCATCTCTGTTGGTCTTCGGGTATATAAGCATCAGCCGACGCCATTTTCCTCAGTGTTTCTTGCCCCAGATGCCAGTAGCCCTCTTGCAGGCTAAAATTTGGATAGATGCCAATGTTTCCAAATAGATAGAGGTAAACACAACAATAAGCATATATGTACACATATACAAACAAATACACCATAAAAGACTCCCCCCCAACAGCTAGGTATTAGGAGGGTAAACACCCTAGGAGTACCACAGAGGGGAAGGAGGGAGGGTAATCCTGACTGCAGATGCTATCCAGTTCGACATCTACATTTATGGTAGGTACAAAACTGTACTATGTCCTTCATGGATGCATCTGCAGTCATAACAAGTGGGTAGAATACCATAGCCAACTAGGGAGGAGGATAAAGTAGATTATGGTGTGTTTAGGATCCCTTGCAGTACAGCAGTGGCAAACCCTGCTCGGGATCTGGAATATAGAGGCAAATTATAATGCTTGGCAAATGTATGCACGGAGGTCCAAGTAGCCGCCTCAATAATGTCTTTGGTTGCCACCGTGAAGAAGGCTGTGGTAGTGGCTGTTGCCCTTGTAGAATGAGGTCTTATGTTCTGTGGAATTGGTTTTCCATGGAAGGAGTAACAGTATCGTATGCAATTTCCTATCCATTTGGAGATTGTCTGTTTGGAAATAGCTTTTCCTTCCCTTCCTGTTGCATAGGCTACAAAAGTTGGTCAGTCTTTCTGCTATTTTTTGTTCTGTCCAAGTAGTAGCGTAGGCTGTCTATGTACATCCAAGGTATGCAGTATTCTTTCCCTCTGTTTTGTGGGTTGGGAAAGAAGGTAGGTAGGTGGATTGCCTGGTTTAAAGACACTCTGGATACCACCTTGGGCATAAATGTAGGATTAGTCCTCATGGACACTCTATCTTGGTGGAAGATTAGGAAGGGTTGCACTGCCATTAAGGCCTGAAGTTCTGAAACCCTCCTTGCTGAAGTAATTGCTAGTAGGAAAGCAGTTTTCCATGACAGGTGTTGTAGGTCTGCTGTTGCTGCTGGTTCAAAGGGTGATAGTGTCAACTTTTCTAGCACAAAGTTTAAATCCCAAGCTGGTAATGGTGGTTTCCTTGGAGGTTTTACATTCTTGATTCCTCTGAGGAACTGCCTGAGCAAAGGGAAAAACAGGTGGATCTAAGCTGTATTCTGCTGAAATAGCTGATGCGTGCATCTTGGTGGAGGAGTAGGACAGGTCTGAGTGAAGAAGTTGCCAGATACTCCAGAATGTTAGGCATATCTATGTTTGACACATCTTTTCCTCTTTCCGTACTCCAAATGACAAACCTTTTCCATTTTCCAGCATAGTTCCTTCTTGTTGAAGGTCTCTTCAAGAATAATGTCTTTAACTCTTTGGGAAAGTTCTGGATTAGCTGCTGCTATGTAATGTTCCATGCAGTCAGTTGCAGCGTTTTAGGTTTGGATGTATGATGCTGTAGTTGTTCTGAGTTAACATCAAAGGCATCAGGGTATTCATATTGTTCGAGACATGCTCTTCAGTAGTGGGTACCAGTGTTGTCTTGGCCAGTTTGGAGCTATCAGGATTATCCTTGGTTCTTCCTTGATTTTTAGTAGTACCTTGTGTATCAAAGGAAGAGGTGGGAATGCATATGCTGTTAGGCCTTTCCAGTTGAAGGAGAGTGAGTCCACTTTCCATGCTAGTGGGTGGAATGTCCTTGTGCAGAATTTTTTGAGCTGGTGATTGAGAGGCGATGCGAATAGGTCTATCTGTGGCATTC
The DNA here is from genome assembly GCF_019279795.1 of Protopterus annectens. Classification (NCBI taxonomy): domain Eukaryota; kingdom Metazoa; phylum Chordata; order Ceratodontiformes; family Protopteridae; genus Protopterus; species Protopterus annectens. Next base: position 326,843,711 of record NC_056731.1, read on the forward strand.
CCCATTTCTTTGAGATGGTCTTGAAGATGTCCGTGCAGCTTCCATTAAGGGCATTCGTGGTTCTGCTTAATATGTCTGCTAGAGTATTGTCTTTCCCCGGTACATATATTGCCTGTAACTGAATGTTGTAGCTGAGTGCCAGGGTCCACAGCTCCAAGGTCATTCTGCATAGGGGGTATGAATGAGTGCCTCCCTGTTTGTTGATGTACCACATGACTGTAGTGTTGTCTGTCCTTATCATCAGCTGGCCCTCTGAGAAATGGTTTGAACTTTTGGATTGCCAGTTTTACTGCCAGCATTTCTTTTAGATTGATGTGCAGGTGAAGTTGATCCTGTGTCCACAATCCTTGCACGCATTTGTCCAGCATGTGGGCCCCCCATCCTAGGTCTGAAGCGTCTGTTGTGATGGTCTGGCTTGGCTGACATCTACGAAAGGGTAGGCCTGGGTTTGACTGGCATGCCTGAGCCCACCATAGGAACTCCTGTTTTAAGCATGGAATTAGTGGGATTTCTGTTTCTAGACTGTGTCTGTGTTGGGACCATAAATTCTTTAGGTACCACTGTAGTTTCCTCATATGTAGTCTGGCAAATGGGACCAAGATTATGCATGATGCCATGAAGCCCAAGGCCTGCAGAACTTTTCTTGCTGTTAACTTGTTCAGTTTTGTTAGTGCCAAGAAGTAAAGAGGAAGTTCTTTTTGTTTTTCTGTAGTCAGGAATGCCAGTTGTACTGTGTCCAATTCAGCCCAAGAATGTCCTTGTTTGGGATGGTATCAGCCTTGACTTTTGTAAATTGACTGTGTATCCCAGTCCTTGTAGCAAGTAAATGACCCTTTGTAAATCTGTTGTCAGCTTGCTTTTGTTGTCCCCTTGTAGCAGGCAGTCCAGGTATGGGTAAATTTGAATTCCCTGTAGTCTGCAATGGGCGATTACTGATGCCAGGCATTTTGTGAATACCCTGGGCAGTAGATAAGCCAAAGGGCAATGCTGAGAATTGATAGTGCTCTGATCCTGCAAGAAATCTGAGGTATCTTCTGCAGATTGGTCGAATGGGGACGTGCAGGTATGCCTCCTTGAGATCTAGAGTTACCAGCCAAGACTCCTTGCCCAGCATGGGAAGAAGTTGCTGTAGGTCAGCATTTTGAATTTTGGGACAATGATGTATGTATTTAAGGTGGACAGGTCGAGAATTGGTCTCCAACTTTTTTCCTTTCTTGGAACTAGGAATAGTCTGGAATAGAACCCCTTTCCTTGTTCTGCTGTTGGCACTCTTTCCACAGCTCTCATGTTTGCTAACTCCATTATCTGGCGTGAGCCTCTGTTTTTGATTTGGAGGTAGATTTGGCATTCCTCTTTGACTGGTAAAGTGTGGAAGTGAAACCGTAACCTTGATCTATGGTTTGTAAAATCCACTTGTCTTTTGTTATGTAGTGCCAGTTCTTTGAAAATAAGGTTAACTTTCCGCCTAGAGGAGCTGCTATTTGTTCCCTGGTAGGCGGATTTAGGATTAAGTCACTGTGGTTGTGCTGATGTAGTGGTAGTGGCTGTGTCTGTGCCTCTGTTGTTACCTTGCCACTGTCGTCCTCTGTAGGCACCTCCTCTGGATTGGTTTCTGCCTCTGGACGTCTATTCCTGCCCCTTTGAAATTTTGTGGAGTCAGGAAAGGACCAATTTTGGCAGGCCAGTTCCTGCTAAACCTTGGGGTTGAACCTGCAAGAAATCTTTAACAGTTTGAACAGATTTTGCCTTCTCTTCCATTTTCTTCATAACCTGCTGGGCAGGTGTACCAAACAAACTTGTCTTGTCCATAGGAGCATCTAGCAACTTAGCTTTAACATGATCCGGTAAAGCTTGTTCCTTTAGCCATGCATGCCTTCTTATCACTGTGCCTGTCATGGCTGATCTAAATGAAGCCTCCAGTGCATCATAGCCACATTTTAAGGAATGGTTGCTAACCTGTTGTATGTTATTTACCATCTCTAATACATATTTCTTATCAAGAGATTCATCAGTGGTTAGTTTTTAGTTAACTGATCAAGCATAAACTCTTGGTATTGTATCATGTGAAACTGACAGTTTAAAGCTCTAGCTGAGAGAGTAGCTGAAGTGTAGACCTTTTTACCCCATCTGTCTAATGACCTTGCTTCCCTTTCAGAAGGAATAGGGTTTTAGCTGTGGTCGGCTACTGCCTTGGGACCCTGGGATATAGTTTCTGGGTCTGCAAGTGGGGCCTTGTAAAGGTGGTGATGAGTATCTGGCACCCTGTAAAATCTGTCTGGTTTGGCAGGGGCTGGGGGTAAAGAATCTGGAGCGGAGCAAACATCATTGAAAGCATCATCCACCACAGAAAGAACAGGAGGTATAGCTAAGGGCCTGTGCTGTGGGAGGTGCAGAAAGGTCCTAAGTCTTTTTCTGAAGTCTGAAAATTCCTGTTGCTGCCATTGGAACTGTTCTCGCATGGCATGCAAGGTTTCCCCAAAGGAGAATTCTTCTGGTGGGGAAGCAGCTGGAATGGATTCTTCAGCATCAGAATCTTCAAAATTGGAGAAGGGAGCCTCTGGCTGGTCAGTTATGTCTGATTCATCAGCAGAATCATCAGAAGACACTGGCTCAGGGGGCTCTGCCCTAGGTCTCTTCTCTGGGGGCTGAGAGGCCCTGTCTGGGTGAGATTGAGATCCTCTAATTAAAGAAATTAAATCTTCTGCCAAAGAAAGCATTTGAGAACTAGAAGAGGGCCTGGATGTGGGGGTTTAACAGGCACTGTTTTAGTAGTTTTGGCTGCTTTAGCCCTGGCGAAGGCCTTAATGGACATGGCTGCTGGAGGCCTAGCAGCACCACGTGCTGGGGTAGAGACATCCAAGGGATGGTGTCTGATAAGTCAACCACCGTAGTGGGTAAAAGTTCTGAGGTCGATTCAAGAGTTGTAGCAGGGGCCTCAGTTGTAAGAATAGGTTCAGCTGTACTTTGATCAGTTTTCTCGGTTTCGGCCAAACCGAGACACTGTTTGCTTTACCGTGGTTTCGCCGAAACCGACCGTCGGTCTTTATCTTTAGTTTTGGTAGATTGGGTAGTCGGAGGATCCGACGGCATAATGTACAAAATCAGAACCGAAAAACTGTTCTGCAAACTCCGACCGACGCCTGCGTTCGTCGGTTGAAAGAGGCACAGGCCGAACAGGCTGCTACGTCGTGGGCTGGGCCTAAACAAGGCAGACAGTAAGAGTGGAAATCTTTATGAGGTATTTGTTTCCCACAGGTTAAACAATTGTTAACTTTTTCTGACATCGGCTGAGGCAAGAAAGAGTCCCCAACGGGTACTTAGCTTTAGAAGTCTTGTAGTATTCGTAGAAGTAATCTCTGGATCCGACCGACCGGCACTTGCGAACAGCTTCTGCTTCGGGTGCCACGCGGCAAGAAAGACTGAGGAAAATGGCGTCGGCTGATGCTTATATACCCGAAGACCAACAGAGATGACGTCGGGTGGAGTGCGACATCAGCGAAGCCCGACGCCGAAGCCGACGACTTTGGAATCCGGCCGACTGCAGGGCTGCCTGACGACAGGACAACCCACTTGTTATGACTGCAGATGCATCCATGAAGGACATCAGACTAGCTATGTCAAACAGAGCTCCTTATTAGCACTCCAAGAAAAATCTTGATGATTGGATGGGAAATAGGAAATTCACCCCAGGGATCACTTCTGTGTCTCTGCTCGACAGGGGCACAAGAAAATAATTTTCCTGGGTGGCGAAAGCCAGGGTACATTTTTTGGCTAGGCTTATATAGGCCCTATGGCCAATAGCCTAGTGCCTACCTATGAACCTATGAAAATGGGTTGGTAAAGGATTGATAACCATGCTGCTAACATCTATTGAAGAACTCTCTTGTGGAATATGGCTAGAGGTACTAAGGTTATTGCCGCTGACACTGATCCTAGAGCTTGAAGGACCAAGCAGGCTGAAATCTTGGCACTGCAAATTATTTTTCTGACCTGTAATCTGATAGTCTGCATTCTTGAGAGAGGAAGAGAAGCCATAATTGACTTTGTGCTGAAAAACTGCTCCTATGAATTAAAAATTCTGAGTTGGTAGTAGGGGAGACGTTTTGCAATTTATGGTCATCCCCAGATGAAAGCAAATCTGGAGTACTTAATTTCTTGCTCTTATTAACAGATGCCTGGTCAGTGCAGTAATGTGTCAGTTGTCTAGATATGGAAACATCCAGAATTCCTGCAGTCTCCTGCTACTACCATACATTTGGTAAACACCCTGGGGGCTGTGGTGAAGCCAAAGGACAGAGCTCTGAACTGATAGTAATTGGCTCCCAGTCGGAAGTGTAAATATCGTCTAGATTGTCTGCTCAACTTTATGTGGTAGTATGCATCCTGAAGATCTACTGAGCACATCCAGTCATCCTTGCCCAGAAAAGGGAGAATGGACTGAACTGTGACCATCCAAAAATGTGCGTGTCAAACTGACTTGTTCAAGTTGCTGAGATCCAAAACCGGCCTAGTCTGTGGTGGTCTTTGGTACTAAAAAGAATCTTGAGTAAGTTCCAGATTCTATCTGGTCTGGCAAGACCTCTTGAATGACTTTTTCAGCAGCTTTTGTATTTGTATTGCTGCTTCTTTCCTCTGATTAGGTGGAACATCTGGAATTTTTCATAGAGTTGGAGGTGGAAGGGAAAAGGGTATTATACACCCTCTGGAAATAATCCTCTGCACCCAAGTACGTTTTGTTATGTCTAGCCATGCTCTCTGTTGCAGGGATAATTGTCCTCCTCTGGAGGGAACTGTGGGTCGATCAGGTCTCCTTTCAGGAGTGCTGGTAAGGTCCGTCAAAGAAAGAATCTCTAGACCCCTGATTTTGCGGGGCTTCCTCTGTTGCAAGGGCATCATTGTCTGTTAGAGTTCTCCCCTCTGCCCCTAGGGGAACTTTCTCCAAGTGTCCAGCAAAGGACCATGGGACTTCCTGAACCACATCTTCTGACTGTCTTGTTCATTCCTTGAAAAGGATCTTTGAGGGATCAAAATGTATGCCGTCTGCAGAGCGGGTCTTTCCATCCTTCTTGCACCTGGATAATGTGTCCTTCACATTGGGGGCCAAACAAAGAAGTGTTGTCAAAGGGAACAATGACAAACAAGGACTTGAAAGGCTCTGCAAAATCACATAAGCACATCCAGGTGTGCCTCCTAATGGACAGGTCTGAACCCATTGCCCCTGAGGTGCCTTTGGCTGCATGCAAAATAAGCCTCCCGGATGAATTTGAGACAGATTGGAGGGTAGCCAACTGAGAAGCCACAGCTGATTGGGCCTCAGCAGAAATGGTTCCTAAAAGGGAAGTTGAGAGTTCTTTGATCAAATCCCTTTGCAACATAGTAAAATGTATCAAATAGTTCAGCTAACTAAGCACAAAGGTCGCTGAAGCGTAGACATACTTCCCAAACCTGTCCATCACCCTAGACTCCCTGTTAGGGGGAATGAACAGAGAAACTCTATTCAGAGAGTTCCTTCTTGGTGGCCGCTGCTACAACCATGGCATCCATGGCACCCCTGTAACCCAAAATTCCTTCCCTGTAAGTGGAGACAGAATCCTATCTGGCCTTTTGGGTATAGGTTCAATTGCATCAGGCTCCTTCCACACCTGCCAAGAGACCAAATCAATGAGCTCGTCGGCAGGTGGAGTAACCTAGAAGATTGACGGGCAAGCTCCAAAGGCCTCCATAAACACTGGCTTCTTAGGTAAAGGGTTGCCTTTCCAAATGCAATGTCTTCTGGAGGTGATCAGGGGGACCCATTTACCTTCATCATCCTCAGTGATAGACTCTTGTGGAGAGTCCAAGTGCCTTCCTCTTACACTTTCTCTTTCTAGGGGCCTCCTTGGTGGAGGGTTCCAGGGAGGCTTCAGAAGAAACAGTGAAACCCTGCTGGGTAGTGTGGTGGTCTGTCTGGCTGTCCCTGTGGCATCGAATGATGAGGCTGCAAGCACAGAGATATCTGGAAACTGGACTGGAAATCCGAGGGTGTTTGATCCACTACTCCTGTTGAAGCAGAGAATACCCTCTTCACAACCATAAAGGCAGACCGCCCTGGAAAGACCAAGAAGACCTCAGGGCTGAGGAGGCAGGCTTCTGGACTGTTGTCTCCTCCTGCCCTGAAAGCAATCTCCCCAAGGAGGGATTCAGAGCCAAGCCATCCAGTGTCAAAACACCAAGGTGCAGAGATGGCTCAGAAACCTTTGGAGTCGACTCCAACACTTCAGATCAGATAGGGAGGCTGCAGCTCCAAAATTCCTACAGATCTGAAGATGTCGGAGCCTGGGCAACCAGTCATTTTCGGATCCGATGATAATGTCACCCCTTGCATCCAAGCCTGATGGACCTGAAGCAAATCCAGGGACTCAAGCAACCAAAAGAATCAGAGAAGTCTGAGGTGGTGGAGGGGTTGATGGATGGACTTCCTGACCCAAAATGGTAGGAGCCAATAACACACCCCATCTGGATCTGTACAGAGAGAAATGTCCTCATCATCTCATCCATGTTTTCTTCAGTTAAACTACTGGATGAACAACAGGATGCCAGAGAAAGTGACTGTATGGTGCCTTTCTAGAAATTGTGAAGGCAACCTAGAAAGTAATGGGGAATACTGGGCCCTAGTTAAAACTATTGGATACAGAGTAGTCCGATTCCACGGTTTCTTAGTTGAATCCAAAGATGCAGAAGCCAATGACCTCTTTCGCTTTGGATCCAAGGGGAAGAGGTTTGAGACCTCCTCAAATCTGATTTAGCTCTTTTGCTGGAAGGCTCAAAGACTGAGCCGAGGAAGTAGGAGCTGGAGATTTCGACCCTTAGTACTTCAGTTTGGGGGAGATTGAGCCCCTGAGACAGCTTCTCTGAAAAAAAGCGGCAACATACCTTTCAATATTAATTTATTTTCTCTATGCACTAATGCATGTGGATTAAAATCGTGGCAGATGGACCAGTCTTCTTCAAGGTGTTGTGGACCTAAGCAATAAACAGATTGTGGGTATCCAAAATAGGCAACTTGTGCCGACACTTTGAACATTTTTTGAAGCAGGAAGGCCATTCTTGGTCATTCTTACTACAAAACGAACAGCTATAAAAAGGGTTTTTTTTTTTTTTTTTGACAGGAAAAAAAAGAGATTATTGTGACGCCCATGCACTGGCCCAGTAATCAAGGAGCCTCAATCCTCACCCTTAGCACCAGTGAGGGGCGTGCACATTAGGGGGATAACAAGTACACACAGTAAAAGTACAATTTCCCTTAAGAGCACACAGAGATCAGCCTAGTGGTCAAGGTAAAAACCTCCAGCACCCTCTCTGTCCAACTAGTGCTTCGTGCCTGTGCTCTAGTAGCGGACACACACACTAAGATTTGATTTAGAAAAACACACAAACTCCTTGGGAAGGCTGGCACAGGTTCTCCAGCTATGCCCACTTTCTGCCCAGACTATAGGGTAGTACCGACTGTCACCAACCACTATTATCAGCTACTATCCTAAAGGATGACCAATTTCACTGTGTAATATTACTGTTATCCAAATAGTAAGTGTGCCGAACAGCAAGACTATTGGAGTGGCTTGAACAGTATCACCAAACACATGCAAGTACTGTCTAAGAGCTTAAATTGTCTACACAAAACAGCCCCAGTTGAAAGGTTTAAAAATATTTAATAAATAATAAAAGCACAAGACAAATCTCATCAATTCAACACAGTGCCAATCAAGAGTTAGAAATCACAGGAAACTTTAAAACAATATTGTAGGATAGTCTGCCATAAATATAGAAAACAGCTAGACTAATCTGGCTAAATTCCGAACAGAAATCACTGCTCTAAATACTACTTGCATACAGAGCAAGCAAGTGCTGGTGAGTTGTCATATCCAGATCAAGATACAAAATGCTCAAACTTTCTCTCTGAGAAAGTCTTAAATTGATAACACCCAGTACTGCTGAGTCACTTCACATTACCTCATTTGTATCTCTTCCTCCTTTAGTTCCCAGGCTAAAAGAAACTCGAAATTTACATTTCTTTGTAAGCTGCACCTGGGCAGGAAGCCATAGCAATAAAAGACTTTTACGTGTAAAATCTAGTAATTATATCTGTCTTAATAACAGAAAGAATTTGCTAGCCCAGACATCCTGTCTCTGAGCTTGAGATCAAACACGATTGTAATTCTTTACTTAACAGCTTTCTTCCAGCAGGGTGCACTGTGGTTACATTTTTGAAGTTCAGCATATAACAGTTTTCTTACATTTGTAAAAACAAACCTGTGGATTACATTAATATTTACAATGACATAGAATTATCTACACAATTCTATCTAGCTAGGCTGGCAGCCTTCACAATTACCAACGGTAAAGAAATTACAAAGTGTAAAGGAAAAGAGGAGAAATACACCAATGATGGTACTCACAGATATAATAAGAGTACAAGGATAAGGGAAGGATACAAAAAAGTTATAAATGGAAAAATCTAACTTATCTTAAGAGTTTAGTGACGAAGCTCGAGAGCTATGGATGGCAATCATGTATTTTCGTGAAAAGCAGAAAACGAGATCTGAGGTATGTTACGGGTTGGTGCATTATGGGTAAGGGAGAAGCTAGACAGCTTTTTGGTTACTACAAGCTTTAGTAATGGCAGAGTCGGATCCAAACCCAATAGTTGAGGACAGAATGAAAGTTGACATCAGATCAGTATTTTAAAAAGCAGAAATGTATTTATTTTTTACCAGATGAACTAGATGTTTCATCCTTTTTATCTTCTTCCTCTTTTTCATTTTCTCCTCCAGTTTCAGTGCCTGCTTCCCTGTCACTGTCAGTATCCCTTGAGTCATTTGCATTTACAGTTGGTGTACTTGGCCTGCTTGTGCTATTTGGTAGTCGGCCTCTTCGTCTGACAACTGGGCGCTTTGGTGGAGTCTTTACCCGTTCTGCTGTTAGTGAAGCTACAATCTCCTTGGGTGTTTCCTAAACAAATTAAAATATGCAAGGACTTTACAAGCCAAAACAAAGAACTTTCAAAAAGACAAATGTAGTTTTACAAAATGTTAGCTCTAACACTCCTACATACAATACGCACAGTAGAACAGGAAGTCAAAACTAGACTTTGTTTTAATACAGAATGAAATTTTGTTTAAAAAATTAAATATCAAGACTACCAGCACTGAAAGTACTAGACCACATGTACAGGCACTGGTTCCTGTAATTTGTGACTTGGAAGAAAATCTACTGAATCTGATTCTACACAGCCTGTCAAATTTCTACTCTGACAAACTATAGCACCAACTTGCAGTTCCAAATTGAGCAAAGCAGCAAACTACCTACATTCAGAGCTTTGACTTGGAAAGTCAGATAAAGATAATGTTTTAAGCAAGGCTCGGCGGTAAAGTGAGAAAAGCAAAGAATACACAAAAGTCAATAAATTATCCAACATATTTTTACCTGTTAAGAGGAAAAGGTAAAGGCCAACTGAACTTTCTAGGAAGATAACGGACATGTTTACAAAAATATGAAGACAGCACAGTGATGATGCCTCACAGCACCAGGTTGGGTGATTTTCTGCAATTTGCACCTGTCTTTCCAGTATCCACATGAGTTTTCAAAGGGTGACACGGTTACTTCCAACACCCAAAAGTGCATTCCTCCAAACTGCCAAAATCAAGTGCTAATACAGCTGCAGTAATCACAGATGGGTTTCTCTACCAGAGGCGTGGTCCCTCGGTCGCCCGAAAGAAGTCTAGGTCCCGGCCGGATGGGTTGGTGTTTTCTCTCTCTCTTGTGGAGGCCTACCAAGTGGGGAAGGCGGAGGGTAATGTACTGCAGCTGTATTAGCACTCGAACATCTACAAGTCCCAAAGCTACACACAGGGTGTAGGTACTAGTTGGAACTGGGATGAGCCAGAATGCCCTGGCTGCAAGACAGCAGTGGCACCTAGTTCTGGAATATAAAGAGATCCCAGGCTGGTATTGGTTGTTTCCTTGGAGGTCTTATATTCTTAGCCCTCTGAGGAACTGTCGAAGAGTAAGAGTGGGTGAAAAAATAAAAGGAGTTGAATTCATTCAAATGGCTGAGAGAGGCATGGATTTTATAGGAGAAAATGAAAAGTCCACTGTTCAGTAGCTCTGCTAGATACTGTAATATCAGAGGCAATTCAGCTTTTAGGGTCCTGGCCTTTTTTCATTCAAGAAGAGCAGGGCCGTTCCATTTTTTCTGTGTAAGCCTTTAGATGGTCTGGTGGCTCCAAAATGAAATCCCATCCTCCACTCCGAGAGAGGGGTCTGTTCTTGGTGTTAAGGAATTGCAATCCCAGCAAGATTGAGCAGTGTTTCAGCTGACCGTGAAGAGTTTTGTAGCTGTGCTGAGTCAGCAGGAGGGAGGGTAGAGGGGGGAGGGGGAGGGAGTATGTGTTAGACTCAGGCGGATACCAGTGTTGCCTTGGCCAATCTGGAATTGATGATTCCTGTGGGAGGCAAAAGATCTAATGTCTGGCCTCCCCCACTCTTCTATATATCTCTGTAAACACCCTGAGGATGCAACTTCCATTTGTGTGGATCTGTCATATTTGCTTAGATTGTGTGCTTTTCCTTTTGGGACCATTTGCCCTGAATGCACTTGTCTGTCGAGCCCCCCCCCGTAGTCTAGGCGTCTGGCGCCTGTTGTGATGACTGCTTTTGCTTTGAGAGATGGGAGGGCTCTCATGCTTATGAGCTTTAAAAATTGTGTAGTGTGCCCTCTGCCCTTGATTGTGAGGGAGGATTGGCATGCCTTCATTTTTGGAAGAGTGTGGAATTGAAAGGCACTCTGTTTAAAAGGTGCTAGCTGAGACCTGCTGCTTGGCATGGAAATCAGGAGGTGTGTTTTGTTTTCTTTTCTGTTTGTTGTGCACTGTCCCTTTGGTCTTGGAGTTTGCCATTTCTGCGGGTCTGTATATGATCCCTCGCGTGTGCCCTGCCCACTTGAAATAGCGTCCTGTTCACTCCTCTTTGGGGGTCAGGTCAGTGGCTGGAAAGGACCAGAAGGACATCCTTTTGTAAAGGAGCATCTAGAAGTTTAGCTTTCACATGATCAGGCAAGCTTTGTTCCCTAAGCCAAACATGTACAATCACTCACTGATCCCGTAGCAGCCGCCTTCAGGGGCCTCTAGGCATCATAGCCACATTGTAAGGTGTGTACCCACTTGCTCTGCTGCATGCATCATATCCTGTAACTCCTTTAAATCTTGTTCAGTTCAGGTTGTTTTATTTATTCCTTTTTAAACAAAAGGTGATAACTGATAACTGTTGATATTTAAATGACAATTTGACAATTTTCATGGCAAAAAGTGGCCAAGGTATATATTTCCCCACCTTTCCCCACCTTAAAAGATCTCTTGACTCTTCGAAGTGAACTCTGTAGTATCTATCAGGTTTGACTGGTGCAGGAGGCAGGGAATCGGGGTTAAGGCAAGCAATAAACATCATCAAGTATGTATCTTCAAAAGGGGAGCGTGTTCCTCTACATCAGAATGTTCTCTGATAAAAAGGAGCCCTGATCAAGAGAGAGGAGAATCCCCGGGCTGAGAACCCTGATAAAGAGTAATCAAATCCTCAGCCATTTCAGCATCTGTTTTTTAGGCATGGGGCCTGGAGAAGGGCAACTGTGCAGCTGAAAGCCTCTTGCCTTGGGGCTAGTAAAGGCCTTAATAGAAATTTATAATCAAAGGCTTTACCAAAAAGTGTTAGCGAACTCCGCCCGGCCGCTTTTAATATTATTTTATTGCAAATACAATTATTAACTTTTTCTGACATCGGCTGAGGCAAAAAAGTTTCTAGCACGTGCCAACTTTAATAAAGACTGAAGTCAACATCATGTGTATGCTATGCATGTGCGATCTGTCTTGTGACAGAATGGTACCTTACACAGCATTAGTTTCACTGTCTTACACCCATTGAACATTACAGCATGCTCCAGCTTAGCCATGATCCTGAAATGGATTAAGCAGGTAATCTGAGAATGAATCAATGGATGAACTGTAAAAGGTACTATAATGTGCTAGCTAATCAAAACAATGAAAGCTAAACAGGCTGTAAAGTAGTAGAAAGAATAGTTACTAGAAACATACTGTAGCAGGCAGCCAACACAGAACTGGCAGTAGCAAGCTAGCAGCAACACAATTTCAGCATCTTTTTTTTGATGGTATCAAAGAAATAAGTTACTAATATCCATATCTTTGCAATCCAGAAGAATAGACTGGGTGGTGGTTTGTCTTTGCACCTCCCCGGCGTATCTTTTGCAGAACAAAGCTCATTTAAATTAGGATGACCAGGAGCAAAATGCAGACCAAGCATGTCTAATAATGACCAAGTTGTCTTGTCAGAGAGAAGAGCAGCAGAAAGGTTGAGATAACATTATCTGCTTCCTAGTTTCAAGTTTCAGAGAACAGTCTACCCCTCTGATCACTTTAAGTGGAGGTTTGCATGTTCTTTTAGTATCTACTTCCTCACATCCTATAAAGCATTCTATTTGCCTAGACTATTCACACAAGCTTTTAAGTACTAATCAAATCAGCATCCCTGCTCCTTCCAAAAGACAGGCTAAGCAAAAATACAACAAACCAGGTACAACTGCCCAGAGCAAGTCTGCTGAAATTCATGAGGCAGCAAAGACACCTGCATTTGGTACATTCTTTAAGCAGGTTAATAATGTTGCCACTTAGTCCAATCTGCATGTAGATGGTTTCTGCCATGCTTCTCTGGCAGCTAGTTATACAATAAGACAGACATTATAATTATACAGCTTCTATCAATTATATAATTTATTTATATATTTGCAGTTTGACAACATAGTCCATTGGGCCACGAGGAGCACGTTTTCAATTGAGTCCTGGGGAGAAAAACTCCAGAAAAATACAAATTACAGATTACACATGAGTGAGTTGTAAGAAAGACAAAGTACACAAATTAAGTAAAACTGACATTTAGAAGGAACAAATTGGTACAATGCAATAGCAGAATTTTTACAGTCAAGTTCTTAAGAGTTACCTAGTTACAATTTATAACAACTGCTAATTCCTTTAGTTATTAAAAGGAAAGCCAATTCCTACAGCTTATTGGATATATAAAACTGTAGGAGGCTATTTACAGATGTTTTAACTTTTAGAGTAACTATAGTGTAGGAAGATTATGTAGGATGAGAGCATGTGCATTCCCATTGTGAAGTTAAGTGCGAGTGAAGTACGGTTTTGAATGAAGAGAGGCTGCTAGTGGTATGGATGGAGAGGTGGGAGGGAATTCCAGTGGCATGCTAGACAGAAGGACATTAGATGTTTGCCTGGAGGTCAGGCAAGTTTATGTAGGTCGCTTAGCGGGTCTGGAAGAGTACCACTATTACAGAGATAATGGGGATGGGAAACTAAAATCCAGTCTAGGGTGCTTTCAGTATGGAAGTCCTTGGAAGGCCTAGTTGCTGAGTTAATAAGCTGAGTGAAGTTATACAAGTTTATATTCAATGAGTCAGTGGGTGATTGAAATGTGGCCCAGTTAATATCAACATCGCCCAGGATTATAGTTTCATTAATTATGCTGGTGGAAATCCAGGAGAGAATATCTTCAAGGATTAAGACATTATCTCCATGAGGGATGTAAAGGGTGACTATGCATATAAATTTATTTACCTGAAATAGGGCTGGAATTAGTTCTGCATTAGCAAATTTGGGAGTAGGTTTGGTGTAGGGGTAACCAAGGAGAGCGACTCCCCCTCCTTTTTTGTGTGCGCTATATTTTCTAATCATACAATAGTTAGGTGGTAATAGTTCAGAGACTTTTATATGCAGTTTAAGCCAGGTTTATGAGATAAGAAAGACTATCAGGCTGATTATGGAGACGCCAAGCATGGAGGTTGGGAATTTTGTTACATATTCTCTGAGCATTTAGAACTGAGAAATTGAGGGATTTGCCAGTTGTGTGGGGACGATGGGGTTGGGAGGTTGGATTATGTGGGGAGAGGGGCCAGGGTTGGGTGAATGTCCCCGGAGAGAAGGATGGAGATAAGGTGAAAAAAAAGAGGTCCTTAAATTGCTTAGTATGTGGTTTGTGGATTGTAAGCTTTATGGGCAAGCAGCTAGTAAAGATGGGAGTAATGTTTTGGGGGTTACATAAGTTTGTAGAGGAAGAGCATATTATTGTTGAAGGAGTAGACACTGGGGGATATGTGGATTGAGGAATGTGTGTGCTTTATGAAGGATGGAATAGTTGTATGGAAAGAGGGGTGATTTGCACTGAGAGGTCTGGTAAAACAGTTTAGGTAGGATGAGGTGATAAGTAGTGTACAAGTTAGAAGTGAAAGAGGTTTGGTAAGCATGGTGTTTGTTCAATATATTAAAAAGAGGTAAGTTTGGGGTTGAGTAGGTATTGACATAAGTTATGGAATAAGGGTTTGGATTTCGTGAATAGATATTGGGATAGGCTGTTAATGAGTTAAGAATTCTTGCAATGAAAGGGGTGGAATTAATTTGAGGGCTGGAGAGGAGGGGCAGATTAATTATGGGTGGGGTGGGTTAAGTAGATTGGGTGTTGGAGGTAGTGGGTGTGGCTTGCTATCTATAAGAGTAGAGGCACTGGGGGCAGGTGGGATTTGGGGGTAGGGTAGGGAAGCGGAGTGAGCCCACAGGGCAAACGGAGCTGGTTGAGCCAGGGGAGGAAAAAGGAAATTCAGCAATCAGTGAAGTGGATAGCAAGTCCAGAGGTAAGAATGCACAAGGTAGAGGCAAAGTCTGCAATGAGTGATAGAGAATCAGAGAGGTCTAGAGAGGTTTACGGCTGAGGTAGGGCAGTAATAGGATATACAGAATGTTAAAGTTTAGTTAAACTAAAGAAATGGTTAGCAGTAGGTGGAGCTGCCACCTAGTGGACAATCCACGTAATTGCAGTGGTGGGCCACGAGCACCAGGAGGAATGGGGATTTACTGGAGGGAGAAGGATGAGTGGGGTCCCATAGTAGGCTGCTAGCATGTACATGTGAGTTAGGATACAGCTGTAAAACTAAATTCTAGCGGGTACATACACTTATTATTTCAGTTACTCCTTGGGAAAAAGCCAGAATAATCACAGCGTGTTCAATATATTTTCTTTAGGAGGCTCTTGTCATAGGTGGAAAGCCAGGGTACTTCACTAAGTGGTGGGAGACACCTGGAATGGAATACACGCAGTAAGGAAAAATGAAAGAGAATGGATAAGTTAGTTATTAACAAAGTAGCAACTTGTCAGCAACTAGGAAGGGGAGAAGGGTTAGAGTTAGCCTTAAGTAGAGATGGGATAGCCTAGGCATAGGTTTGTGGTGAAAGTGTGTGCAAGGAAAGTGTAAGCAAGAGAGGGGGAATGGGGCACTAACACAATGTTATAAACCTAGGTTGTAGATATAATGCAAAACAATATGCAGTAAACATAACAAGTCATAGGCAACAGGTTACAAATCCAAGAAACAGAAAAAGCAAAACAAAATAGCAGTGAATAAAAACTGCATGTGTATGGCTAAAAGCGTTTCAGGTATGTCAAACATAAGAAACGTAAAACAGCAGCGAACTAATCCATGTATGTGGCTAAAGCAATACAGCATTATCAATAGATAGATTTCAAAAACAGTAGTACGGAATAACCAGGATGATAGGTAAAGGTTTTAAAAAGTATGAGAGGAATTACATTTGAACACTAGGAACAGCAGTTACAATAGGGAAACCAGTACATATTAGACATTACAATATCACAGCTACAGTCACTAACACATTTAACTATCAGAGTAGTTTCAGGACGTAGTATAATGTGGAGGAGTGCACTAAACCATCAGTTTCTACAGAGGAAGTTGAATACGAACTGGCCAACAGTTACAGATTTCTAAGACGAAATGCAACGCTAAGAAGGGAGCATTTAAGCATGACTTTACATTTAGTGGCGTAGCAGTTGTCTCAGAAGATGCAAAGCTAAGGAGCGAGAGTTTCAGCAGTTAGAAAATTTGAGAGAAACACAAAGCTAGGAGCGAGCGTTTAACCAGGGTTTTTAAATTTAGTGGACTAACAGTTGTCTCAAAAGACATCGCTAAGGAGAGAGAGCGTTTAAGCAGGACTTAAAATTAGTAGACTAACAGCATTCCAAAAAAGATATGCTTACGCATAGAAGACCAAGTACAATTAAGATGAAAGCCAGGTATAATCACCAACTGGAGCAGGCTTACATAGTATAATGTAACCAAAAATATATTAATAACTCTTACCATGTGTAAAATATTTTATTTTTGTTAAAATGACAACAGGAAAATACCCTAAGTTTACATTATCAACCAGCAAATTAAATGTGCTTAAAATGCCAGACAGATTGAAGTACATTTTTTTTTAAACTGAAACAGAATTAAAACCAGCAAAACCCTTATGATGCAAGAACAATAACTAGTGATTAATAAACACCTGCAGCATAAAAAGTTGTCTGTACTTGCTATAACTTGAGATACACGAGAAGACTTCATTAGCATGCTACAGGACTTAATACTTGACTACCACCCAATTAGCAAAGGATTACCACACGGCTAACAGTACACAACTTCATGTCTATGGTGCCAGTGCCATGGCAACAGATCATGCACTTTTCTCTCCAGACTTTTCTTCACAGATATCAAGAAGAGATCATAACCAGACTACCTATTTGATGGGATATTTTACAGTTACTCAGTTATGACTAATCTACATACAAGCAGAAGGTTATAATTCACTTTGGAAAGAGATGATGACTAATTGGAGGGTGGGGGTTGAGAAATTCAAGAAATGAGAGAGAATGGGATTTTGGGTGCAGATCCTTAAGGAGAATAAAAACAATCACTCAGAATATTATATTTATAAAGTTGTACAACATATTCTAAGAACTAGGCCAACACGGGAATGGGGAAAGAAATGTTAGCAGTAGGGATGACTGCAAGTCAGGGTTCAGAAAATGGGAAAGAGGGGTCTGGAATTTACTGGTGAAAAAGGAATCAACATGTTAGGAGCA
Source organism: Protopterus annectens (assembly GCF_019279795.1). Lineage (NCBI taxonomy): Eukaryota > Metazoa > Chordata > Ceratodontiformes > Protopteridae > Protopterus > Protopterus annectens. Next base: position 326,860,742 of record NC_056731.1, read on the forward strand.
AGTAACCAGAGAGGGCAAGGTGAGGCTAAGCAGTTTGGACTGCAGGTTAGAGACTGTTTTCACTACCAGGGACTGACAGAGTCTAGACAAAGACAAAAGGGATAGAGGAGTCTTAAGTGAAAGACCTGCTCTGGTAGATTTTTCTTTAATCTACCCTAGAACAGGAGCTGCTGTAGAAATTAATAATTAGTAGGGCATACACAATACTGCAGGACAACTACAAGAATCAGAGAAGGTAAGAAAATATTTGGGAGAGAGACTGGAAAGGCAATTTAAAAGGGAACAATGAGAGGGCATTTCTCAAGTATACAACAAAGTCCAGAAGGTTTATGATTATTGCTTGGAAGTATTTCACACTTCACAGAAAGTTTCCTCAGATATACAGCAAATGTTTGAGGTATGATAAGAAAGAAATAAGTGGGTATGTTTTTTTTGCGAGTGAAATGAATTGGCAGATCTTAAAAATTGCAAATGTCAATAAAGCCAGCAGAAAAGGTGGAAATCCACAATTTTATTTAAACAATTAAATATAACATGACAAAGGTAGAGGGAAATAAACCCAACTACCTGCCCCAAACCGGTTTCGGCTGTAAGCCTTCTTCAGTGAGTAAACATGAGCAACAAAAAATACACTCATTTATATACATCACAAAAAGCTGTTCATTGGTGCATTATAATTGATCATTAAGCCCTGGTGGAAATAGAGCTCCTAGCTTAATAATCCATTTACGTTCCTTAAAATTAAGTAAATCATGCCATCCTGATTTGTCCCTACATCTACCCACAATACAATCTATAACAGTAAAGTAAAAAGATGCAGTATTGTGTTTGCACACATGTTTATACAAAGCATTGGTAGAATGTTTATTCCTAATGTCACTGAGATGCTCCCCAATTCTAAGACGGAAAGGTCTAGATGTTTGTCCCACATAGAATGAGGAGCATGAACAAGTGACCAAATAAACTACCCATTATGTGCTGCAATTAGCCCAAACATTAATATTAAAAGCCACCGATGTATTGCAGCTACTAAATTGCCTTGTTTTCTGAACTCTAGAGCAGTGAATGCAGTGTCCACATGGTGTGCAACTTATTAATGGGCCACCTGTAAGTGTACGTTGAGTGGGAACCATGGAGCTAGGTCTCACCCTCTTATAGTGACTAAAAAGGGAACCTGATGCATGTCCTTTCCTAAATGAGAAAGAACATCTGCCACCCAAAAATTGATGTAATCTGTCCTCGGCCATAAGTATGTTCCAGTGTCTATTGATAATATTCATGAACCCCCGTGTATTGCACCCATATTTTGGAATGTCCAGAAAGGTGTTTAGAGTAGATAAGCCCAGGATTGGACGCCATGATTGGTCTTTTCTGGGTACCAGGAAAAGTCTTGAATAGAAACCTTGTCCCTTTTCCTCTTCTGGTACTGGTTGAATAGCCCCCATGCTCATGAGGGAAAGTACTTGTTTCTGGGCCTCTGCCCACTGATTTGGGGGCAGGTCTGGCCATCCGTTTGGAATTGGCAAAATGTGGAAATGAAATCTGTACCCCTGGGATACTAGATTTAAAACCCATTTGTCCTGGGATATAAGTTGCCAGTTTCTTGCATGAAGAGCCACTTTTTCCCCCAAAGGGGCGGCTAAAAGATAAGTGTTTGGTAAGTGTAAAGGGAAGTCATTGAGACTGCTTACCATAGGGAGGTGTCTTGTTTCCAGATTTGTAAGAGGATGCACCCCATTGTTTTGTTCTGAAAGTCCCTTGTGACTGAAACCTGGAGCCTTTGGAATGTCTGGGTTTGACTTGAGTGGCTCTCGAAGGAACTGGAAAGGACCAGTTCTTAGTAGGCCAGTGCCTACTAAATCTTGGAGGTTGCACTTATAAGAAATCTTTCACAGTTTGCATAGATTTAGCTTTATCTTCCATCTTTTTTAAAACTTCTTCAGCCTTATTACCAAAGAGACGGTCCTGTTGTAAAGGAGCGTCCGACAATTTTGCTTTAACATGATCAGGCAGATTTTGCTCTTTGAGCCAAGCATGCCTTCTTAGCACAGACCCAGTTACAGCAGTCCTGCAAGAGGCCTCCAAAGAATCAAAACTACATTGCAAAGTATGTTTTCCAACTTGTTCAGCTGAATGCAATAAATCCTGTAAATCTTTGTTTTCCACATAGTCAGAAATTAATATAATTTTCTGTTTAAGCAGTCCCATGATATGCTGTTGATTTTTTAGCATATGAAATTGACAGTTTAAATCCCTGATTGCAGAAGTGTAAACCTTCTTATCCCATCTATCCAGTGCTCTGGAATCTCTATCAGAAGGGGTAGGATTTTTAGCTGTAGAAGCCTTAATGCCCTTGGGACCATGAGAAATGGTTTCAGGATCTGCAACAGGATTTTTGAAAAGGAATTTGTGAGAGTCAGGGACCCTGTAGTATCTGTCTGGCTTACAAGGAGCTGGAGGCAGAGAATCAGGAGCCATACTAGATTCTGAAAAAACAATCAACAATGTCTAGAACAAGAGGTATAGCCAAAGGCCTATGCTGAGGAAGAAGAAAATCCCTAAGTCTCTTTTTAGATTCAGAGAAATCCTGACTTTCCCCAGTGGAAATGTTCCCTTAAGGTATGTAAAGTTTCCCCAAAAGAAAAATCCTCAGGGGGAGAAGCAGAAGGAATGGAATCTTCTGCATCAGAGTTCTCATAAGTAGGTATAGACAATTCCTGCTCATTAGAAGAGTCAGAAGATATAGAATCCTGTTCAGAAGAATCATAATCAATGTCTTGCCTAGGCCTCTTAAAAGGGGGGGGGGGGTTGGCTACCGCTGATCAGAGAAATTAAATCTTCAGCCATTTTGATAATTTGTTTTTTTAGGCATAGGGGCCTGCACATATGGCCCAGGTGTCGTTTTTTTAGGCACAGGTCGAGATTTTGGCCTTAGTTTTGAAGATGGCGTTGGTCTAATATACAAATCTGTAGGCCTGAAAACACTCTCAGAAGCCAGTGCCTGCACAGCGGCTCCGGACCCATCCAAGGTAGAGACATCCACGGGTTCCATAATTGAAGCATCTCGCGGCATACCGGACTCTGAATGGGTCTCAGTAGAGGCCTGCGAATCAGACGTAGCGGGTATTAGGGGCTGTGAAAGCACCTCACTGAGTACCAGCGAACTGGTGACTGGCTTAGGAGAAGCATCGTCGGCAGTTTTGGACATCAACGGTCTGTCTTTTTCATTGCGATTTTAGGTATTCCAGTAGTCTGATTGCTAACAGACGACATTTCTGGATAATTAAAGCGTGATCCAAAATATTTAGAAGCAAAAATGTATCGACGTTTGTAGTGCGTTGATTAAATAAAGTGCAAAACCGACAGCAAGGTACGTTATGGCCAAGGCCTAGGCAAGAAATACAGTACAAATAAAAATCCTTATGAGGTATTTGCTTCCCACAAGTAATGCAATTATTAACTTTTACTGACATCAAGGAACAAGAAAAAGTTTCCCCAATGGGGTACTTAGCTTTTTAGTTGAAGACTTCGGATCTGAAACTCGAAAACAAAAATTTCAGGAGTCGGCCGACCGGCACTTGAGAACTGCTTCTGCTTCGGACAAAACGCGGCAAGAAAGACTGATGTAATGGCATCGGCTGCATGTTTTATACCCCTGACGACCTGACGTCATGGAAGAAGGGACAGCAACTGACGCAGGACCCAAGACTTTGTTAATCACGCCGACTGAGGGCAACATTGTGCTTTGGTTTTCTTGGGTTCGTGAACTAGTGAAGTTGCTGCCAGCAGATTACCCAAATGTAATGACTACAACAGTGAAACACGAAGAACATCTAAGATGATGCCACAAAAGAAAGGCTCTTGTCTATAATTTTCAGCTGCAAGCCCCAAGCAGATGTGCACCAAGTGCACATTAACCCTTTACAATGTACCACTGGCAGGTCATAAGCTTGCTGAAGGTACAGTGAAGTATATTACTGTATTAACCGACCTACAAAAGGGACCATTTTAATGATTTCTATGGATGAGTTTATTCTCTCTACCAGTCAGCATTCGGTACCTTTTTACTGGAAAATCCCATGCCCTGGGTAGGATGCACATATCTGGTGTTGGATATGGTGACATTTTGTGTTGATCAATGAGTGAGTGTTTATCCTTTGCATTTGCCGGTTCACTAGCAAGCAACCACCTGCAAATTAGGACCAATGAGGATGTGACACCACCACCACCATTAACAACTGAATGCGAGCCCGTACCATCCCACCTACAGGTAAACCAGACGCAGGGTAACCCTGATCCACCAGAAAGTCCTCTTTGAAGATCAACTGCTAAGTTAGGAAAGTAATTATATTTAACTCTGAAGGCCTTCTGACAGATCCTAAGGTGAATCAAATACCAACCAAGAACAGAAACCCTGATGAAAGGAGCCGAAGAATTACAACAAAATCAGCAAGAAGGCTGAGTATTGGTGAGTGCTTTGACAGAAGTACTAGCCCCTCCCCCACCCGCCGCAGACATGGAAGGTTTCTGACAAGGTATCGCCATTGACAACAGAGGACCACTGCAACAAAACCTCTTAAAAGCAGCCCAAGTGCCACACTCAATCAAGGGTGGACACAAACCCATAAGCAAGGCAGCAGGTATTAAACTTACTGGAACACAGAGCGGCAAATTACAGCCACACTTTTGGGAATCATGGGTCAAGCTACCAGTACTTCCAAAGAGAAAGCCCTCTTAACCCCCCCCCCCCCCCAAAAAAAAAAACAAACCATCAGGAGTCAAGAGGCCCCATCATCTCTCTTTGGTACCTACCCATTGCATGGAACATGGAGGTGAAAGGATATCTCTTCTTTCGGCTGCTCCTGTTATGGGTCACCACAGCGGATCATCTGTTTCCATTTCTTCCTGTCCCCTGCATCTTGCAATGTCACACCAACCACCTGCATGTCCTCTCTCACCACATCCATAAACCTTATCTTAGGCCTTCCTCTTTTCTTGTTGCATGGCAGCTTCATCCTTAGCATCTTTTTCCCAATATACTCTGCATCCCTCCTCAGCACATGACCAAACCAACGTAATCTTGCCTCTCTGGCTTTGTCTCCAAACCTTCCAACCTGGGCTGACCCTCTAATATACTTATTCCTAATCCTGTCCACCCTCGTCACACCCAGTGCAAATCCTAACATCTTTAACTCTGCCACGTCCAGCTCTGACTCCTGCCTTTTTGTCAATGCCACTGTCTCCAACCCATATAACATAGCTGGTCTCACTAGCCTCTTGTAGACCTTCCCTTTCACTCTTAATGGTACTTGTCTGTCACAAATCACTCCTGACACTCTTCTTCACCCACTCCAGCCTGCCTGTAATCTCTTCTTCACCCATCTTCCACACTCACCATTACTCTGAACTGTTGATCCCAAGTATTTTAACTCATCCACCATCACCACATCTACTCCCTGCATCCTCACCATTCCTCTATCCTCCCTCTAATTCACACACATATATTCTGTCTTAGTCCTGCTGACCTTCATTCCTCTTCTCTCTAGAGCATATCTCCACCTCTCCAGGGTCTCCTCCACCTGTTCCCTACTCTCAGTACAGATCAGAATGTCATCTGCAAACAGAGTCCACTGGAACTCCTGTCTGATCTCGTCTGTCAACTTGTCCATAGCCATTGCAAATAAGAAAGGGCTCAGAGCTGATCCTTCATGTAATCCCACCTCCACCTTAAATGCATCCGTCACTCCCACTGCAGACCTCACTGCTGTCACACTACCCTCGTACATATCCTGTACCACTCTTACATACTTCTCTGACACTCCCGACTTCCTCATACAATACCACAGCTCCTCTCTAGGCACCCTGTCATATGCTTTCTCTAAGTCCACAAAGACACAATGCAACTCCTTCTGACCTTCTCTGTACTTAGGATAACTGCGAAGACAAAACAACCTCCTCAGAAGTGGAAAACAGGATTCTAAATAGCATGTGGAACTCATAAGCTTGCAGACCTACAAAACCAAGAATCCCACAGAGACCAAGGAAAATGACATGCAGAAGATCTCCCATACTATAGGGTTTAGGTACCCAATAAAAGGGGCACATCTGTTAAAAAGCTTAAATCCTATGAAGCAGAATGGCCTCCCACAAGGGGAAGGAAAGCCCCGGGGAAGTAACTGCTTGAACAGTCACAGCTGATCCTTGATCCTGCTTTCTGCTAAGGTTCAATCACAAGACATGCCCTGGTCCCCACATTAAACAGTTGCAGCAGCATGCACTCAAACTGCTGAACACCTATATAAGTTAACCATGGTGATACAAGGTACAATTGAGTCCACAAGAATCAGCACACTCGCGTCAAACAAAAAGGCTTCTCAGCAGATTCCAACTTCTCCTAAAAGACCCATGCAAAGTTAACAGGACTTGAGCAAAAGCCATAGCTACACAGGCAAAGTAAGCCAATTGTCATATTGTAGAAGTAAAATGGTGGTATTTTCAATCAGGCTCAGAGACGACTTCCCAAATTGCCCCAAAGATAAAAATCTGCAGCCACCCTCCGCTATGGAATGTGAACCTCCAGAAAAGGTAATACCTCCAGCACTTCCTCCTTTGTCTTGCTACCCTAAAAGAAACAAAATGAGGGATGGGAACCCAGAAAAGTGAGCAAGGCTTGAATTCAGAAGGACACTCCTCCAACACACCTGATCTTGATCATACTGTAAAGGTAGTCTTTCCCTCCAACTTGATAGAAATGCAAAAACAGACTTGTGGTCAAAAACACATTCAGCCAGAACAAACAAGCTACAGAACCCTGTGGAAAGATGATTTCTGGGGTGGGGGGACAAGATAAGTTAGGTCTATGCTCCCAATACAGGCAGAAAATGAACCACTTCCCTAGCATACTTAGTTAAGGCACCATGCATAACAGACTCAATGGCCAGGAACAGGGGATCAAGGTCAAGCTCACAGACCTGAGAATCCATGGGGAACCCAATCACCTTCCCCATCTGAGACAGCCACACCAAGCCAAACAGGCAGAAGATGGGAAGAGGGACCTACCTCAGCTGGCAGAAGTCCGCTAGACCTAGGTCTTGACCTTAGTCAGAGGTGTCTGACCATAAGAAAGGCAAACTTCAACCCCACCCAGGACATTGGACAACTTGAAGTACAATGTTCATGAGCTTAGAAGGAAGGGAAAGACTTCAGCTGAAAAGTCCAAACAAAAAAATATGCAGACCACCCCTTACACCTGAGAAAACAAACATAAGCAACACTAAAGCTTATACACGGGCATGGACAGCTGGCATAGGAGTCAGCTCTCTACCAAGAGCAAACAGACCCAGAGTGCCATCACAAAGACACTCCACAGCCTAAAGATGGCATCCCAATAAACTGCCACTGGGGTATGAGAGAGATCACCAATACCCACATTTGAAGCTCTAGACAAAACATCTCTATTCTAATAGAAATGGTGATCTCCTTCAACCAGGCTATGGCTAAAATGGCCAAACTGGGCAAGGCTCTGATGTACGAGGATCCTAAAAAGGATGCATCTACCGGTATATGGTCTTTGCCACCACAGATATAAAAGGACCACCACACCTGCCTCCTAGAAGTCTCAAGCCCAGTCAGCTTGCTATTAGTTTGGAACATAAAATAAAGCCATCACCCATGGTGTGTGTGTGTGTGTGTGTGTGGGGGGGGGGGGTTAGTCAAACTGTTCCAATCCAGAGGAAGAGAAGGGGACAGTGTTCCCTCCTCCAAACAGAACAGTTTCCATCATCCACTGAAAAAATAAATAAATATTCTAAGCCTGTGCCTAAATCCCCCAAGAAAAGGAACACCAACAGAGAAAGGGTAAGAACAAGATGAAAAAATATGAGAGCATTAAGCAATCCTCTTCCACCATTCTCACAAGGGTGGTTCTATTAGTGGAGCTAAACTGGAGAAAGTACAGTTGTGTAAGTAAACTTACCATACCAGTAGATGCTGAACGATCACTGCTGCAGTAACCCAAGCTACATGGGTTATTATCCTGCACAGGCTAGAACAGCCCACCAACTTCCTAAGCTTCAAGGCACCTTCCACACGCTCAAACTGTTAGCTTGAGCTGAGCTGACTAAGAGACAGGTTTTGGCACCAAGCCCTTCATAGGTAGGTAGGTAACTAGGCTATCTGCCCAAAGGCATTTATAAGCCTAGCCAGAATGTGTTGGCTTTCGCTGCCCCCTTAGATTACTTCCCTGTGCCTCTGTGCAGCAGAGCCATTGAAGTGATCCCTGGTGCAAACTTTGTTTTCCATCCACTCTTCAAGGTTTCTCTTGAAGAGGGTTAGTGGGGAGCTCTGCCTAATGTAGATTGGAATCTTGTTTCTGAGCATGGGAAGTCTCTGGGACAGGAATCTATCCCTCCAGCACGTCCTATTTACTGTTGTGGTGAGGTTTAGATCCCTGGAATGTGTGGCTCGAGAGGATATGGTTTTCTTTAGGTGGAGCATGTCCATCAATTCTGGGTTGGACATGGCCTTGTATGTCAGGCAAAGATCACCTCTAAGTAGGCGGTATGCAACCGAGTACAGCTGGAGTTTCTTTAGTCGAGCTGCATAGGGCATCTGCTTGAGGCCAGTGATCCTCTTGGTTGAGGTACTTCTGTGGTCTTTCCAGTTGTTGCAGGTGTCTTGTAAGGTGCATCCCAAACTGGGCATTGTACTCTATGATGGGTCTGATGAGTGATGCATAGAGGGGCCCAATTACCTTTTTCGATCTGGATGCAAACCCTTTTTTGATTAGGTGGGCCACATAGGATTTTCTAACCACTTTGGCAATGTGATCATCAAAAGGAGCGGTTGCTATCTACTTAGGTCCCCATATCCCTTATTACATCTTCTATATTTAGGGGGCTACCACCTATGTGGTAGTTTGTGGGTACTTTGTTTTTTTCCAAAGGGGATGACTATGCACTTTTTGACATTTAGCTTGAGGCCATGGTTTTGACACCAGGTATCTATCTCAGTGAGACCCTTTTGAAGGATGTCTGTCAGCCGGAGAGTCAATTATAGCCCCTAGTTTTCAGTTGTCTGCGAACTTGGTCAGCCATAGTCCTCCTGTGCTTGCCTGTACCTCTGAGAAGTATATGCCAAACAGGAGGGGTCCTAGGACTGAGCCCAGGGGAATGCCACTTGTAACCGGTTTAGAGTCAGACCTATCTCCGGCAACTCTTACCATGTGGGTTCTGTCCGTGAGCCAGTTGGCAACCCATCTCGTAACGTAGGGGTTTATGTTCAGGCTGGTGAGCTTGTCTATAATACCAGAGTGGGGAATGGTGTCAAAGGCCTTTGCAAGGTCTAGGTAGGCTGTATGGACCACTTTTCCCTTGTCTATAGCCTTGGTAACTGTCTCAAAGAAGTCCACCAGGTTTAGGAGGCATGATCTGCCGTTAAAGCCGAACTGGATAGGGTCCAGTGTTTGGAGATTTCAAATGTCTCTGTTAATGAGATCCATGATGATGCACTCCATAGCTTTGCAGACCAAGTTAGGCAGGCTTATAGGGAGATAGCTCCCGGGGTCCGTTGTGGCTCCACCTTTGTGGAGTGGAATAACCATTGCTGTGCGTCACTCTGTGGGCACATAGCCTGTGGAGAGGCTGAGTTTAAACAGTGTGTTTAGGTGACGGGTTAGTTCATCTTTGAGCTCGTGTAGGACACAGCCTGGGACACCGTCCGGTCCCATTGATACTGTGTTTTTGGCTTTTGAGAGGGCTGTTTTAACCTGAGTGTCTGTGATTTCAGGGGCACTTACATTCTTCTGGTATAGTCATGGGCCCTTTTGGGGCAGAGAGGGGGGTGAAGTTTGCATTGAACCTGTCTGCCAGGATGTTGGCTATATCGGTCAGTTCAGTGTATTTTGTGCCATTCCGCACTAAAATCAAAACATGAATAAGACCAGCAGCTGTAGCACGAAAGTTACTTTATTCAAATGTAGTATAAACTACATATAGAAAAATGAGTACAGATCAGACTGGTTTCGGCAAAAAATGACAATGCCTTCATCAGTGTAAAGAGAACAAATGCAATACTCATTTATATAGCGCAGATTTTTAATCACTTGATTAGTGATTATAAGTGCTCGTTAACACCCGGAGGGAATAATCCCCAGAGTTTAATAATCCACTTTTCTTTTCTATTCAAAATATCATGCCAGCCCATTTTGTTTGATCTATGTGCATTAATTTTGTCAATAATAATAAAATTAAAGGAAGCACTTGGATGTACCAAAGTATGTTTATAAAGTGCATTGGTTGGTTTGCAGTGTCTAATCTCACTGAAATGTTCACCCATTCTGAATTTAACTGGACGGGAAGTTTGCCCCACATAATGGGATGAACAGTGACATGTGGCAAGGTAAACAACCCAATCGGATTGGCAGTTGGCATAAAACCATACATCAAAAACCTAACTGGTGTTTTTACTGCTAAAGGAAGTAGATTGTAAGTTTGCTGCAACAAGAACAATGCCCACAAGGGAAAGAGCCAACTAATCGGCCACCTGAAATAGGTGATTGTAACAAAGACAAATTGGATGGTAAGAAGTGTTTGTAATGGTTGAAAAGAGAGCCCAAATTTCTGCCTTTCTTTATAATGTGTGACATCTAGTTGGTAAATTGTAGATAATGATGGAATCAGCCAAAAAAATAAATATTGGTGGGTAACACTGTGAATCTGAATCATTGTATTAAGTACTCAAGTGGTGAAAATGGATGACTGTATCATCAGCACAATTTTGTTTTGTCATATATTTGTCCTTATATATCTAAAACATAACACATCTAAACCATCAACATGTATGAAACCAGTATCATAGTCCCTGTTCTTAAATCTAGTGAAGAGATCATGCTTGTAAAAACTGTTTTTGGATGTTAGTATAACCAGGAACACTGATCATACTTTGTCTACTAAGGTTGTTGTTGTGTCTTTCGGCTTTTCCCGGTTAGGGGTTGCCACAGCAGAACTCAGATCCGCTAATGATTGGCAGTAGATTTTTAAGTACTGGCTTGCTGGGCCTAATGCACAACCTTCAACGAAGGAATGCCCATTCACGCATGTCGCCACACAGAAGATGCTCTAACGTACATCGCAAGTACCCCCAATAAAATTCACTACTCCATGCCATCAGCTTTCATCCTCCTCACATTTTTCAGAACATCCTAAAATCTCAGTTTATACGTGGTAAACGTATCTATTCTGATGAAAAGGCTTACAGTTTTTACAAGCATGATCTCATCACTAGATTTAAGGACAGGGACTACGATACTGGTCTCATACACAATGCTGTATGTCATGTTGATGGTTTAGATAGGCCAGACTTGCTTCAATACAAGGACAAAAATTGTACTGATGATACAGTCATCCATTTTCTGACCACTTATGGCCGCAATACTAATTCACTGATTCACAGTGTTAACCACCATTGGAATATTTTGTTGGCTGATTCCACATTATCTACAATTCTACCAACTAGATGCCCCTTTACTTATAAGAAAGGCAGAAATTTGGGCTCTCTTTTCAACCATTACAAACACTTTTGTCACAATCAACTATTTCAGGTGGCCGATTAGTTGGCTGTTTTCAGGTGGCCGATTAGTTGGCTGTTTCCCTTGTGGGCATTGTTCCTATTGCAGCAAACTCATGAAATCTACTTCCTTTAGCAGTAAAAACACCAGTCAGGTTTTTGATATATGTTTTTATGCCAACTGCCAATCTGATTGGGTTGTTTACCTTGCCACATGACACTGTTCTTCCCTTTATGTGGGGCAAACTTCCCGTCTGGTTAAATTCAGAATGGGTGAACATTTCAGTGAGACTAGACACTGCAAACCAACCAACGCACTTTATAAACATACTTTGGTACATCCAAGTGCTTCCTTTAATTTTATTATTGACAAAATTACTGCACATAGATCAAACAAAATGAGTTGGCATGATATTTTGAATAGAAAAGAAAAAAAGTGGATTATTAAACTCGGGGGAGATTATTCCCTCCAGGTCTTAACGAGCATTTATAATCACTAATCAAGTGATTAAAAATTTCGACTATATAAATGAGTATTGCATTTGTTCTCTTTACACTGATGAAGGTATTGTCATTTTTTGCCAAAACCAGTCTGATCTATACTCGTTTTTTCTATATGTAGTTTATACTACATTTGAATAAAGAAACTTTGGTGCTACAGCTGCTGGTCTTATTCGTGTTTTGGAATTTGTCTGTTTTGAGTCCTTGCAGCTGCCATACCTGCAGAGGATTTTGTTTCTTTTGACATTCTGCACCAACTCCGAGCAGATCTGAGAATTGCCAGTTAGATTCTTGACATAGCTAAAGAATGCCTTGTGGTTATCTTTGGAGTCCATGGCAATTTTTCTTTCGAAGCTAGCCTTGGATAATTTTATGAAGGAACGTAGTTTGTTGCTGATACTGATCAGGGATATCTTCCCTTCTTGGGATTATACTCTTTTCTGTACTAGTTTCCTCCTTCTATTGTATAGCTTATTTATGACAGGGGTCCACCAGACTGGCTTCGACTGGCTTCCTTTTCTTGGAGGAGTGAGTCTTGGTTTTGTTTGAGATAGCACGATCCAAACATTCTTGTAGGTGCCCATAGAGTGCATTAGTAAAGGATTTTGCAGCTTGGACAGCATTATCCTTTAGCATGGGGGCTTTGAAACTTCCCACCTCGGTCTTAAGTAACGTGAAGTTTGCTTTTGAAAAGTTTTTCACAGTGGTTTCTTTGACTGGGGGTGGTGGCAGAATGTGGATATCCAAAGTGATTAGTTTATGATCAGATCTAACCAGCGAGGGGTTGACCTCTGGTGTGGAACACCGGTCGCCCATGTTGGTGATGACCAGGTCCAATATGTTGTCACCTCTGGTGGGGGTGCTGACCAGTTGATCCAAGGCGTTTGAGTTTATAAATTCTAGGAAATGTTAGGCAAGGGAGTCTGTACTTGAGTAGTTCTCCCAGTTAATGTTTGGGCAATTGAAATCACCCAATATCAGGGTGTTTGGTAGGACCTTTATGTTTCCCAGCGTTTCCAGGAATGCGGAGTGGGGGTCCTGGGACATGGTGGGTGATCTCTAGCAAGCTATAATTTGAATAGCAGTTTTGCCCATTGTTAGTTGCAAGTGGATGATCTCTGAAGCATTGTGCTGTGCCACTAACCTGGAGGTGTGGGTATCCTTGACGAATATGGATACTCCCCTGCCTTTTGTATTTCAATCCAGGTTTTGTAGCCGAAATGTATGGTATGAGTTATAGCCTGGTAGTGCTGGGGTGCTCTCTAGAGCCTTAAACCAGGTTTCTCTTACTGCGCATATATCGATTTTTTCCATACTGAGGAGTGCCTCGAGTGCGTCCATTTTGAGGTTTAGATTTCTGGCAGTGAGTAGCATTACCCTCAGTTTTTTGTTACTTGTGCTATTTACGGCAGTGAGTTTGTCTTTTGAGCCTTGCCTAAAAAAGGCACTATGGGGGTGGCAAGAGCCTTGGCCAGTATTCAAAAGCCTAAGGGTGACAGGTGCAAGCAGTCTCTAGCGAAGCAGCATGGCTTGTCGAGCATGTCATCCCAGGCTGACAGACACTGGATTCCCTTTGAATGACACCAGAAGCTTAGCCAATTGTTGAAATTGATAATTTTTTCTCTATACCGTGGTATCATTCTTGGTGAGGGCAGGATGCTACTCAGGGTCATACCGGCCTAGGCTACGTGATCAGAGAGCTCCTCCATGTCTCTCTTCATGTAGTCCAGGGAGGTATGACTCCGGTCATTCACACCAACATGGACAATGACAGAGTCATATTTGTACTTGTTCTGGAGTCACCTGAGTGCTTGTGTTATGTGGCGGATCCTGGCACCTGACAAACAGCTAACAGTAACTTTCTCCTTGTTCAGCCTAGTGAGTGGGACGTCAATGTGCCTGACTATAGAGTCACCTATTACTAGTGTGTTGGGTATGTTATTTTGCCTTAAGGGCTGTGATTGTGTGGCACATTGGTTTTGTGAAGTATGTGTTTCATGGTTTGTGCTGGGGGGTGCAGGTTGCTTGAATGTCTGCTTTGGAGGTCTCTGTTGCTTCTGCAGATTTTGAGCCTCCAAGTAGGTTTTCATGTATTTATGTGTGTTTTTTGCCAGTGCTGGTTTCATACGTCTATGTGAGACTGGTGGTGTGATGCAAGTCATTCCCTTCTCCTCTTGACTGCCTGGGTCCAGTCTTGGGTTGAGAGAGCTTAGCCTCCAGTTTGGCTGTATAATTGCATCTCTCACATGTATTAGTGTTTGGTGGAAGGAGGAGAGGGTTTGTCTTGTGTACATGAGGCAATTGTAACATTGCCTCAAAATGCCAAGATTCACCAGTTGGACCGGAGAGTACACCTGAAACTGCCCTTTGGACATGCCTGTATAGGTACAGTGAACTGTTTTACTGATTGGCTGGTAAGGTCTAACAGACACCCTTGTCCTTCTCTACTTTATAGGGGTTCTAGTGCTAAGGTTTACTAGTGCTTGCTATGAGTTTTGAGCAAGTGCCGGTATGAGAAGTTAATGGTTTGAGTGCTTAAGTTGAAAGTTTGTCTACTTACAAGGGAAAAATTGAAAGTAGACTTTGTGGAGCCGGGAATAGTTATACTCTGGCTAACTGGCACTGCCTGGCACACAAAACCGTGCAAATGTGGGTTTTATAGCAGGGAAATGAAAGAGATAGAAATTAGCCCAAAATGGCCAATAAACTACTAGTTGCTGGGCTGAAACCACTCCTCCAGGGACAGATAGGCTGCTCAAAACTCCCTCTCTCACAGTGAACAGAGAAATTTCCTTCTATCCAAGTAAGGTATGGGCAAACACATAAACTTGTAACACAGCCCTGAATTCAGCACTAATCTGAAAACTGGACTATACTAGCTTAGAAAGCCAGGAAAACAAGTTTTTTTTATTTTTTTTTTCAGAAAATAAAGCAGATACAATAAAAAAAAACACTTTAAAATGCACAGAAATGACGATCACACGAGTGTGTAGCCTACAACAGTTAAACAGGTCATTTAAACACAAAAACAACTTTGTTAAAGTGCAGGCAGTAAAATAAGTACAATATGTAGCTGAAACAAGCTTTTTAAAATCACAGAAACTAGAAAATTGGTGTTTTAGGTGGAATTAGCTAAAGGCAGCAAGAAAATGCAAAAAATGACACTTAATCACTCTTAAGTCTCTTTTCTGTCTCTCTGCTGCTGTAGAACTCTGCAGGGCTTCAGAGCTTTCATGCCAACTGAGACAGGGGAGCTGAGCCCTAAAAAGACAAAAAAGTCCATATTCTTGCATAGAAAAATATATGAAAAAACAAGATGGAAGGAGCGGTTACTGTAGCAGTGATATTCGAACATCTACTGTTATGGTACGTTTATTTACACAACTGTACTATGTTCTTCATATTTATCACTGCTGCAGTAGCCTAAGTTATACGGTTAGATTTTACCATACTTTAGAACTGGGAGGTGGAAGGGGAAGGGTCCAGGAACCACTGCAAAATGGTCCTAGCAAAGCATGACCTAGACATGGAGAAGTAACATAGCTCATAGTGCTTTGTAAAAGTATGTAGAGGACAAAGTTGCTGCTTTTAGAATATTTCTAGTGTCCAGCCCTTTCCAAAAGCCATGGAAGAATCCAAGGCCCTATCAGAATGCACCTTGACCCTGCCTGGAATAGTTTTGCTGTAGTGGGAATAACAAAAGGTAATAGTGTTGAGACAACCACTTGGAAACTGTTTTGACAAAGGTTGCCCCTTTTTCTTAGCTTCATATGAAATTAACAATTGATTGGAAGTTCTGAAACATTTTGTTCTGTCAAGATAATACTCAAATTGTCTGCTGACAACAAAGCTCCCTCATTTTTAAGTTCAGGGAAGAACACAATGAGATGGATAGTTTGGCTTAAAGTGAACTCAGACACCTCTTTAGGCATAAAAGGACTAGTTACTAAAGAAACCCAGTCTCTGTGCAAAATTGGATAAAGGTTGACCTACCATAAGAGCTTATAACTCACATACTTTTCTTTCAGAAATCTGAGCAATCAGTAAAACAGTACTCCATGATAAGAGCCTCAAGTCCGCCAGAGGAGCTGAGTTCAAATAGAGCAAGTGTTAAGATTCTGTAACACAAAATTTAGCTTCCAAGAAAGTTCCACTTATTTTCCCAGAGGTCTCTCTTGCATTGCCCCTTTCAAAAATATTTTGACATCAGAATGCCTTGAAAGAGGGGGGGTACATAGCAAACGTGCTGAAAATAAACCTTGACAGAGGAGCAAGACAGGCTAAACGACAGCAACTCTCACAAATACTGTAAAAGTAGATAAACACTAGCCCTGGCACCTATGTCCCGCATGGACACAAGTAGTTTATAAATGCCTGGCCCAAAATGTGCTATTTGGATGCACAACATCGTTATTCTTTCAGGAAAAATTGGCTAGGCTTAGAAAGCCCCTCCCCCCTGGGTCGTTATCCTAGTAAGTCTATGAATCTGAATGGATGCTGGTTATACTGATGGTGCTAACTAGAAAAAGCCAGTACATATTTTTCTGGAAGCAGGCTTTCTTGCCTCCATTACTACCTGTTGCACGTCTTCAATAAACAGGTGCCTAAAAGGTATTAACACCTTATCACTTAGGCAGTCAGTTGAAGTTGTTTCATGTCAGGATGTCTCAGACACCCCTATTCTTGTGTGAGTAAATTTAGTCTGTGAGGAAGCTTACGAAAATTGCCCCTGGCCAGTTCCAGAAGGAAGAAAGTACAGTTGTGTACACTTACCATAAATGTAGATGTTTGAGTGTATTCACTGTTGCAGTCATCACATTTGGGTTACCCCTGCAAGGGTAGCCCTCAGCCGGCCTGAATACCAGAGAATTAGTATTTCTGCGACAGTTGCTGTCACTTGAAGAATGACATCAGGTCGTCAGTAGTATAAAGAAAGGCAGCAGACACCATTACACCAGTTTTTCTTACCCTAACCTGTCAGGAGCCCCCAAAGTAGGAGGCCAGGTTCTGGTGGAAGAACCCCACCAGTAGAAAATACCAATGTGTCCCTTGTTAGGAAAGAAATAGAACAGAGGGGGATGGAGGAGGGGAAACCAGGACTGCAACGGTGAATACACTCGAACATCTACATTTATGGTAAGTGTACACAACTGTACTACATTCATAGGTTGGTACTAGGCTATCGGCCCTAGGGCCTATACAAGCCTAGCCATAACTATTCCCTGGCTATTTCTTCCCACTCGGTTTACTTCCCTGGACCCCTGTTTAGCAGGGTGACTGACGTGATCCCCGGGTTGAATTTCCTTTCTCCTATCCAATCATCAAGGTTTCATTTGAAGAGGGCCAAGGAGAAAGGACATGTATGGGCAGTCAATTCCAGAGTCTGGGGAGTCTCTGGGTCAGGAACCTATCCCTACAGCATGTTTTGCTTATTGTGATGACAAGGTTTAGATCCCTGGAGTGTGTGGCTCTGAGGGATTGGGATTTCTTTAAGTATAGCATGTCCAATAGCTCTGGGTTTGACATGGCCTTGTACGTTAAGCAGAGATCGCCTCTGAGTAGACGATATGTGACAGAGTATAGCTGGAGTTTAAGGTGGTCAGCATAGGGCATCTGCTTTAGGCCTGTGATTATTTTAGTGAGGTATTTCTACAGCCTTTCCAGTTGCTGCAGATGTCTTGAGAGGTACATACCAAATGGGACGTTGTATTCTATAATGGGTCTAATGAGGGATGAGTACAGTGGGACAATGACCTCCTTTTTTCTGGATGAAAAGCCCTTAGTGATGAGGTGTGCCACATAGAAGTATTTCCTGACTGTTGTGGTGATGTGGTTATCGAAGGTGAGACCACTGTCCACCTGTATCCCTAAGTCTCTTATCACACTTTCAGTGTTTAGTGTACTGCCAACTATGTGGTAATTCACGGGTACAGGTTTTTTCCCAAAGGGGATAACTATACATTTCTTGGCATTGAGCTTGAGCCCATGGCTCTGGCACCAAGCATCTGTTTCTATAAGGCCCTTTTGTAGAGTATCCACATCATTTGGGGATTCAATAATGGCTCCCAGTTTGTAGTCATCTGCAAACTTTTTAGCCAGAGTCCCTTAGTGTTGGCCTGCACTTTAGAGAAGTAGATGCCAAACAAGAGAGGTCCCAGGACTGAACCCTGAGGTACTCCACTTGTCTGGAGCTGGATTTGGAGTCAGCTACTTTTACAGTGTGGGTTCTGTCAGTAAACCAGTTGGGAACCCATCGAGTGACGTAGGGATTAATGCCCAGCTTAGTATCTATGATACCAGAGTGGGGGATGGTGTCAAAGGCCTTGGCGAGGTCCAGATAGGCTGTGTGGACTGCCTTACCCTCCTCCACAGCTCTGGAGACTGATTCGAAGAAGTCAATCAGGATCAGAAGACACGATCGGCCCTTCACAAACCCAAACTGGGTGGGTTCCAGGGTTTGAATGTTGCCAATATCTTTGTTTATAAGTACCATGATAATAAGTTCCATGGCATTGCAGATCAGGCTCGTCAGACTGATGGGGCGGTAGTTCCTGGGATCCAAGGTGGATCCCGCCCCCTTGTGGAGTTGGACAACTGTAGCTGTGCGCCACTCAGTGGGCACGAAGCTTGAGGGGAGGGTATTATTAAACATGACACTTGGGTGAGGTACCAGTTCATTTTGTAGTTCATGTAGTACACAGCCCGGGGTGTCATCTGCTCCCATGGATGCTGTATTCTTAGCTTTGGAGAGTGAATTTTTTACTTGCCGTTATTACTGGAATTTGACAATCTTCCGGTACTGAGATGAGCCGTTTAGGGGGTGAAGTTGGCACTGAATCGATCTGCCAGGATATTGGCAATATCCTTAGAATCAATATATTTAATCCCATTCTGTTGTAGCTCAGAGGAGATCTGACCATTGCCATTTAGAATCTGGACATAGTTATAGAATGCTTTGTGGTTGTCTTTGGAATTTTTGGCAATTTTATTTTCGTAACTAGCTTTGGAGGATTTTACGAGGGATCTCAGCTTCTTACTGAGGCTGGTAAGGGAATTTTTTGCATTGTGGGATTTTCCTCTTTTCTGCAACAGTTTCTTCCTTTCTTCGTGTTTCACTGTTGCAGTCGTCACACTTGGGTAGATTCCCAAAGCTGAAGAGATGGGTGGAGGCAGTCAAGGAAAAGTACAGTTTTGTACCTACCATAAATGTAGATGTCCGATAGGTATGCATCTGCAGTCAGTCCATATATATGTTTGTCCTGCTCAGGGCAGCCTTTCGGTCGGCCGGGGATCCAAAGTCTGGGTCTGTCGCTCGCATCAAGATTTCACCCCCCGCGCCATAGCTGCTGTTTATTGCATAAAAGGCATCAGCGCATCCATTTTCCCTAGTGTTTTCCTGCCAGGATGCCTAGCCTCTCTAGGAAGGCTAAATTTGGATAAATGCAATAATTCCAAATAGTATATATATATATATATATATATATATATATATATATATATATATATATATATATATATATATATATATATATATATATATATATATATATATATATAAATAATAACATAGCATAGCTGGGTAAAGCTAGGTAAATACCACAAAAAGGGAGGAGGAGAGGGAAGGAGGGAGGAGAGGGGGTAGGGATGCATACCCACGACATATATATCAATGGTCTACATGTCCATCTACACTGTACTATACTATGTATCTGCAGTCCTATTGCAATAGTTGTATGCTAGGGATGGCTAGGATGTCCTTCAAGACTGCAGAGGCAAACCCTGCTCTGGATTTGGAGATGAGAGACCGGTAGTAATGCTTGGTAAAAGTGTGAACAGATGTCCAGGTGGCAGCCTCCAGGACGTCCCTGGTGAGGACTCCTCTTAGGAAAGCTGCAGAGGTGGAGGCTGCTCTGGTGGAGTGTGTCCTGCCTACCTTCGGGGGAGGCTTTCCATGCTGTTTGTAGAAGAAATGGATGTAGTGTGCTATCCACTTGGAAATGGTTTGCTTGGAGATGGCTTTGCCTTCTGTCCCTGTAGCAAAGCTAACCAGCAATTGATCAGACTTTCTGAAGGATTTAGTCCTGTCCGGATAGATTCCGAGTGGTCTGTGCACATCTACTGAGTGAAGAATCCTTTCCCCCTTGTGCTGGAGATTAGGAAAGAAGGTGGGCAAATGAATGGATTGGTTGAGAGACACACTGGAAACTACCTTGGGCATGAAGGCTGGGTTAGTTCTGAGGGATACCCTGTCTGCATGGAAGATGATGAAGGGTTCCAGAGCCATAAGTGCTTACAGCGCAGAGACACGTCTGGCTGAAGTGATGGCCAGAAGGAATGCTGTCTTCCAGGAGAGAAATGTTACCTCTGTAGAAGCTTGCTTGAAAGGGGGCAGAGTGAGTTTTTCCAGGACAAAGTTAAGGTCCCAAGCTGGTGTTGGTGCCCTTCAGGGGGGCCTCATGTTGCTAGCCCCTCTGAGGAACGGTTTGATCAAAGGATGTGAGAAATGGGGCTGCTCAGTGGGAAAATGAGCAGAAATAGCAGAGGCATGAATTTTTATAGAGGAGAAAGAGAGACCACTGTGTAGTAGGTCAGCTAAGTAATCCAGGATGAGAGGGATGGACGGTTGTACCGTACTGGCTCCCTTAGCTTGGATCCAGATACAGAATCTTTTCCATTTATCTGCATAAGGCTTTCTGGTGCTAGGACGTCTGGCCTCATGGACAAGATCCAGAACCTGTTTACAGAGGATGGCAGATTGGTCCAGGGTTAGGGAATAAGCCAAGATGCCAAATTGAGTGTCTGCAATTTGGGATGCAGGAAATCCCCTTCCCTCTTGGTCAGGAGATTTGGGATCCGAGGAAGATGCCATGGAGGCAGCAGGGACAGGCTGCGCAGCAAGGGGTACCAGTGTTGTCAGGGCCAGTCTGGAGCTATAAGAATGGTCCTTGGTTTTTTCTCCCTTATTTTGAGCAGTACCCTGGGGATGAGAGTTAGGGGAGGAAAGGCATAGACCAATAGATTGACCCAGGGGAAGGACAGGGATCTACTTACCAAGCCATGCAGTGATGCTCCCTGGTGCAGAATTTGCTGTGCTGATGGTTGTTGTGGGAGACAAAGAGGTCAGCCTTCGGGGATCCCCATTTCTGAGTTATCAGGATGAAGGTACTTCTGTGGAGTTGCCATTCTTGTGGGTCCAGAAGGTTTCTGCTTAATTGGTCTGTCAGAGTTGAGAGAGCCTGGTAGGAAATGTGCTATCAGGTGTAGTTGCATGGAGGAGGCTGTGAGCCAAAGAGTCATGGCCAGCCTGCATAGACAGTAGAAGAGAGTCCCTCCCTGCTTGTTGATGTACCACATCACAGTGGTGTTGTCTGTTTTTATCAGGGGAACCCCTGGAGAGAGAGAAGGGACTTGAAAGCTATCAAGGCATGCTGCATGGCCATCATCTCTTTTTGAGGGATTTCCTGAGGGCTCCATTGGCCCTGTATGCACCTGCCATTCAGGTGTGCATCCCAAGCGTAGTCTGGGGTGAGGGTCTGGGTGTTGGGGATACGTAGAAGGGCAGTCCCTTGTTGTGGGAGTATGCTGTTGCCCACCAAAGAAATTAATTCCATTTTGAGGCAAGGAATTATAGGTAGAAGAGCTTCTAGGTCTAGACAGTGTTGACACCAAAGGCTCTTTAGGTACCACTGAAGTTTTCTCATATGCAGTCTGGCACATGGAATGAGTAGAATGCAAGATGCCATGAACCCCAGAGCTTGCAGGATCTTCCTTGCAGAGAGCTAGGGCCTGGTGGCTAGTTGAGAGAAGTAGGTTGTGAGGAAAATTTGTTTCTCTGGTGTAAGGAATGCCATCTGGGATGCTGTGTCTAGACTTGCTCCCGGGAAGATTATCCTTTGGGTGGGCACCTGTTGGTATTTCTTTTCATTGATTGTGTACCCTAGGGAGGTTAGTAGGGTCTTTACAAAGGACAGGTGCTTGAGCAGCTTTTCCTGGCTGTCTGCTTGAATAAGGAAGTAGTCTAAGTATGGGTAAATTTGAATATTTCTTTGTCTGCACAAGGCAATGGCCGGAGCAAGACATTTTGTGAAAACTCTGGGAGCAGTAGATAAGCCAAAAGGGAGCGCAGAGAACTGAAAGTGCTGAGATCCTGCCCTGAAGCGGAGATATTTCCTGCATGATTCCCTGATAGGGATGTGAAGGTAGGCCTCTTAGATTTAGGGTGGCTAGCCAAGCGTCCTTGGACAGCATGGGTAGCAGCTGCTGGAGAGTGAGTATTTTGAATTTTGGGAACACCAGGAAGGTGTTTAGAATGGATAGAGAGAGGACGGGGGGGGGGGGCAGGCACCCTCTCTGGGCACCAGAAAGTCTGGAGTAGAAGCCTTGGCCTATCTGTTCTGCACGAACGTGGTCTACTGCTCTCATGGAGAGCAGGGAAAAGATTTGCTTTGGAGCCTCTGGCCACTGATTTGGTGGTAGATCTGGGAACCCTTTTGCGGTTGGAAGGGTATGGAAGGAAAATTTGTATCCCTGAGACACAATGTTCAGAACCCATTGGTCCTTGGTTATGGTGGCCCAGGTGTTTGAGTGAAAGTAGAGTTTTCCTCCTAGGGGTAAGTGAGGGTGGGCAGGGGGTGGAGGACGTGACACATTGTGAGTTCTTACCATAAGGGGGTGGCTTAGAACTCCCTGGTTTTGAAGTGGAGGTAGTCCACTGCTTAGATGTCTGCATTGCCCGAGGCTGCTGTCTGGGGGGTCTGTTTCCACTGGGCCTAGGCTGGGCTGGTTTACTCTGAGCAGGAAAGGACCAGTGCTTGGAGGGACAATGCCTGCTAAACCTAGGGGGCTGGACTTTAAGAAATCCTTGACTCTTTGCATAGATTTTGCTTTTTCTTCCATCTTTTTTAAGACCTCTTCTGCCTTGGTGCCAAATACGTTGTCTTTGTGCAAGGGGGCATCCAACAATTTAGATTTGACATGGTCTGGCAGGGGTTGTTCCTTAAGCCATGCATGTCTTCTAATGGCAGATCCAGTGACTGCTGCAATGCAAGAGGCTTCTAGGGTGTCAAAACCACAGTGCAAAGTGTATTTAGTTACTTGGCTTGCAGAATGCATTAAGTCTTGTAAATCTTTGGAGTCTGCCCAAGCAGGAAAGAAAGACATTTTTTTGTTTAAGGAGTTCCAATTTAGTAAAAGAAAAAAAGGATCCCCAATGGGGTACTTAGCTTTTGGAGACGAAAACTCAGGTAGCGGCCGACTGGCACTCGTGCAAATTTGCTCTGCTTCAGGCTTCATGGTAAGAAAGACTGATGTAATGGCATCAGCTGCCTTACTTTATAATACTGATGACCTGACGTCAGTCCTCAAGCGACAGTAAGCAACGCAGAAATACTAAGTCTCTGGTATTCGGGATGGCCGTGGGCTACCCTGGCAGGGAAAACTCAAATGTGATGACTGCAACAGTGAAACACAGAACATCCAACCAGAAGGGAGTCAACACAATGACCTTGGGGATTCTTTCTGAAACTTCAGAATTACCCTGGATATCAATAGAAAGGATGGAAAAGCATAAGGAAAGTACAGTTGTGTACACTTACCATAAATATAGATGTTCGAGTGTATTCACTGTTGCAGTCATCACATTTGGGTTATCTGCCTGGAGGTAGCACTCAGTCGGTTGGTCCGAATACCAGAGACTTAGTATTTCTGCGTCGGTTGCGGTCGCTCCAGGACTGATGTCAAGGGTTTAAAAACAGGCAGCTGATGCCATTACATCCGTTTTTATTGTCCCAAATGTCAGGAGCCCCCAAATGGGGAGTTAAGTTATGGTGGAAAAAACACCACCAGTAAAAAAGTAAATACCAATAGCCCTGTAGGGGGTGAGTAATACATTTAGAGAAGTAGAGAGAGAGAGAGAGAGATGGGGATTTGAGAGTGGGAAACCAGGACTGCAACAGTGAATACACTCGAACTACATTTATGGTAAGTGCACACAACTGTACTACGTTCTTCGTGTTTCACTGTTGCAGTCATCACACTTGGGTTGACTCCCAAAGCTGAAGAATGGGTGGAGGCAGTCAAGAAGAGATGGGGCTGGCTAGTATGCCCTGCAGGACTGCTGTAGCAAACCTGCTTGGATATGGAAAAGATAGGCAGGTGGTAATGTTTGGTGAATGTATGAACATAACTCCATGCTGCAGCTTCCAGAATGTCCCTGGTAAGGACTCCCCTGAGGAATGCTGTAGAGGTAGAGGTCGCCCTGGTGGAATGTGTTCTGACCCCCCTGAGGGGTCGGTTTCCTATGTTGTTTGTAACAGTAATGGATACAGTGCGATATCCATTTGGAAATAGTTTGTTTAGATATAGCCTTGACCTCTTACCCGAGGTGCAAAGCTGAGTAGTAGCTGGTCAGATTTTCTGAAGGGCTTAGTCCTGTCAAGGTAGAATCTCAGCAGTCTTTGCACGTCTAGAGAGTGCAGGATCCTTTCCCCTTTATTTTAATGAGAAAGAAAAAGGTTGGCAAATGGATAGATTTATTAAAAGACAAATGTTTTAAAACTCCTTTCACATCTAAAACAATATGCCATGTGGAAATAACTCCCCACAGTATCTGGGTGTGATCTGTTCCAAAATTACAAATTTTATAGTCATGTCCATAATTAAAGCATCTCAGAGAAGTGAATCTTTACAGATAATTTGTTCAATTTTGTCCGAAGTTACTGAAACTATTTTGAAGTGTCCATCTGTTGACTGAGACAACAAAGTTATAATCTTGTGAAGATGAAGCTCTTTTCCCAATATACACACAGACGGATAGATTGGTTGAAAGTTACACTGGACACCACTTTAGGCATAAAAGTAGGGTTAGTTCTGAGGGAGACGCTGTCAGCATTAAAAATAATGAAGGGTTCCATAGCCATAAGCGCTTATAACTCAGACACTCTTCTAGCTGAAGTGATGGCCAGAAGCAAGGCTGTTTTCCAAGACAGGAATTTTAACTCTGCTGACACTGCAGGTTCAAAGGGGGGGGGTGAGCTTTTCCAGTGCAAAGGTAAGGTTCCAAGCCAGGGTGGGTGCTCTCCTTGGTGGCCTTAAATTGTTGACCCCTCTCAGGAACTGTTTGATGACAGAGTGAGAGAAGAGAGGTGGGCTCAGTGCTGTAATGAGTTGAGATGGCAGAGGCATGGATCTTAATGGAAGAGAAGGAAAGGCCTCTGGAACAGATCTGCTAGGTAATCCAGGATTAGAGGCAAGGGGGGCAGGGCAGTGTCTGCTCCTTTAAATTGAATCCAGGAACAATACCTTTTCCACTTATCAGCATAGGATTTCCTTGTACTGGGTCTTCTGGCTTCCAGAATGATGTCCAGTACTTGCTTGCTTAGGCTGGTCACTGGGGAAGAATTCAAGGAATAAGCCAGGCTGCAAGGTTCAGGGTTTGCAGTTGCGAATGCAGGATCTGTCCCCTCCTGCTGAGTGAGGAGGGTTGGGATCAGAGGTAGATGCCAAGGTGGCACTGGTGACAGGCTGCGCAGTAGTAGGTACCAGTGCTGGCGTGGCCAGTCTGGAGCAATCAGGATTGCCCTTGGTCTGTCCTGTCTTATCTTGAGTAGTATTTTTGAAAGAAGAGGCAGAGGGAGAAAGGTATAAATTGAGAGGCTTACCCACTGGAAGGCCAGGGCATCCACTTTCCATGCTCTGCTGTGTGGTGTCCTGGTGCAGAATTTGCTGATCTTGTGATTGTAGGGGGAGGAAAAAAGGTCTACCTCTGGTATCCCCCATTTCTGGATTAACAGGCTGAAAGTGCTGGGATTTAATTGCTTAATTGCCACTCGTGTAGATCTAGGAGATTTCTGTATAAATAGTCTGCCAGAGAGTTTTGTTTGCCTGGCAGGAATTCAGCTTGCAGATGGATCTGCATGTCCAATGCTGTGTTCCACAGTGTCATGTCTAGCCTGCAGAGTGGGTAAGAGAGGGTCCCCCCTGCTTGTTGATGTACCACATAACTGTGGTGTTGTCTGTTTTTATTAGCAGGGGTCCAGGTGAGAGAACGGATCTTAAAGGTGTCAGAGCGTGCTGGACAGCTAGCATCTCTCTGATTGATGCGCAGATGAATTTGACTTGGGCTCCAGTGGCCCTGAATGCACTCGTCTCTCAGATGTACCCCCCCAGGCATAGTCTGATGAGTCTGTAGTTAGGGTCTGGGCGGCATGGGGTTGTGTAAAGGGAAGCCCCCTTTGTTGTGGTTGCATGCTGCTGCCCACCAAAGAAACTCTGTCCTTAGACAAGGTACAATAGGTATGGTGGTTTCCAGAGCTGAGAATGCTGGCACCAGACTTTTTAAGTACCACTGAAGTTTCCTCATATGCAGTCTGGCATATGGAATTAGTAGAATGAAAGAGGCTATGAACCCTAGAGCCTGCAGGATTTTCCTTGTGGATAGCTGGGTTCTGGTGGCTATTTGAGTTAATTAGCCTGTTAGAAAGGCTTGCTTTTCTGGAGTAAGAAATGCCATCTGGGAGGCTGTGTCCAAGCTTGCTCCCAGGAATACAATCTTTTGACTGTATACTAGTTTTGATTTCTTTTCCCTTATAGTGTACCCCAGGGAGGTTAGAAGGTTCTTTACAAATGTCAGGTTCTGCATCAGCTTTTCCTGACTGTCTGCCTGAATCAGGCAATTGTCCAAGTAAGGGTATGTTTGAATGTTTCTCTGTCTGTAGGCAATGGCTGGAGCCAGGCATTTTGTGAAGACTCTGGGAGCAGTGGATAAGCCAAAGTGAAGTGCAGAGAAAGTACAGTTGTGTACACTTACCATAAATGTAGATGTTGAGTGTATTCACTGTTGCAGTCATCACACTTGGGTTATTTGCCTGCAGGTAGCCCTCAGTCGGCCAGAATACCAGAGTCTTAGGATTTCTGAATCGGATGCTGTCACTTCTTCCATGACGTCAGGTCATCAGGGGAATAAAACAGGCAGCCAACGCCATTACATCAGTTTTTCTTGCCCCAAATGTCAGGAGCCTGTAAATAGGAAGCTAGTATAAGGTGGGGAACACCACCAGTAAAAAGTAAATACCAATACCATTAAGAATGGCCACAGAGAAGAGGTACAAAGACAGAGAAAACCAGGGGCTGGAGGGAGGGAAACCAGGACTGCAACAGTGAATACACTCAAACATCTACATTTATGGTAAGTGTACACAACTGTACTATGTTCTTCGTGTTTCATTGTTGCAGTCATCACACTTGGGTTGATTCCCAAAGCTGAGGAAGGGTGGAGGCAGTCAAGAAGTGTTATGGCTGGCTAGCAGGCCTTGTAAGACTGCTGTAGCAAATCCATCTCTGGATTTAGAAAACATAGATAAGTGGTAATGCTTGGTGAAAGTGTGTACAGAACTCCAGGTTGCAGCTTCCAGAATGTTCCTGGTAGGGACTCCCCTGAGAAATGCTATAGAGGTGGAAGCAGCCCTAGTGGAATGTAGTCTGATCCTCTGTGGGGTAGGTTTTCCATGGTGCTTGTAGCAGAAATGGATGCAGTGTGCTATCCATTTGGAAATGGTTTGTTTTGAAATGGCTTTACCCTCTGCCTCTGTAGCAAAGCTGACTAGCTGGTCAGATTTTCTGAAAGGTTTAGTCCTGTCAAGGTAGAACCCGAGTAGTCTGTGCACGTCCAAGGAGTGCAGGATCCTTTTCCCTGTATTCTGAGGGTTAGGGAAGAAGGTTGGCAAATGGATTGATTGGTTTAGAGCCACAATGGACACCACCTTATGCATAAAGGACGAGTTAGTTCTGAGGGAAACCCTGTCAGCATGGAAAATAATGAAGGGTTCCACAGCCATTAGTGCTTGTAAGTCAGACACTCTTCTTGCTGAAGTTATGACTAAAAGCAAGGCTGTTTTCCAAGGGAGGAATTTTAACTCTGCTGAAGCAGCAGGTTCAAGAGGGGGAAGCGTGTGCTTTTCCAGTACAAAGTTAAAGTCCCAGGCAGGTGTGGGTGCTCTCCTAGGGGGCCTTAAGTTGTTAGCCCCTCTGAGGAACTGCTTGATGAGAGGGTGAGAAGATAGAGGTGGGCTCAGTATTATAATGAGCTGAGATGGCAGAGGCATGAATCTTAATGGAGGAGAAGGATAGGCCTCTGTGGAGTAGCTCTGCTAGGTAATCCAGGATTAGAGGTGAGGGCACTGCTGTGTCCTTCCCTTGAGAATGATTCCAAGAACAATATCTTTTCCACTTTTCAGCATAGGATTTCCTAGTACTAGGCCTTCTGGCTTCAAGAATGATGTCCAGCACCTGTTTACTGAGGGTTGCTGGTGGTGTATTCAGGGGATAAGCCAGGCTGCAAGGTTTAGGGTTTGCAACTGTGGATGCAAAATCTGTCCCTCCTGCTGAGACAGGTAGGAGTCTGGTGAAGGTGCCAGGATGGCACTGTTGTCAGACTGCTTAAGTGTGGGTACCAGTGCTGGCATGGCCAGTCTGGGGCAATAATAATTGCCCTTGGCCTGTCCTGTTTTATCTTGAGTAGTACTTCTGAGAGGAGGGGCAGAGGGGAAAAGGCATAAATTGAGAGATTTTCCCATTGGAAGGATAGGGCATCCACCTTCCAGGCCCTGCTGTGAGGGTTCCTGGTGCAGAATATGCTCAACTGGTGGCTTTCGGGGGAGGCAAAGAGGTCTACATCCGGTGTCCCCCATCTCTGGATTAGAAGGTTGAAGGTGTTGGGCTCCAATTTCCACTATTGTGGGTCTAGGAGATTTCTGCTTAAGTCGTCTGCCAGTGAATTTTGCTTGCCTGGCAGGAACTGCACTTGTAGATGCACTTGGTTGCTCAAGGCTGTGTTCCACAGGGCCATGGCTAACCTGCAGAGTGGGTAAGAATGGGTTCCCCCCGCTTGTTTATGTACCACATAACTGTGGTGTTGTCTGTTTTTATAAGCAGTTGTCCTGGAAGGATTAGGTATTTGAAGGCTGTCAGAACATTCTGTACAGCTAGCATCTCTTTTTGATTGACGTGCAGGAGAATTTTGCCTGGGCTCCAGTGGCCCTGAATGCATTTGCCTGCCACGTGAGCCCTCCATGCATAGTCTGATACTTCTGTTGTCAGGGTTTGGGTGGCAAGGGGTTGAGTGAAAAGTAGTCCCTTGTTGTGGTTGCATGCTTCTGCCCTCTAAAGGAACTCTGCCCTTAAACAAGGTATGATTGGAATGACTGTTATCAGGTCCTGAGAATGTTGGCACCAAAGACTTAAGTACCATTGAAGTTTCCCCATATGCAGTCTTGCATATGGAATTAGCAGAATACATGAGGCCATGATCCCTAGGGCTTGCAGTATTTTCGTAGCAGATAACCGGGTTCTGGTGGCCATTTGTTTGAAGTAGTTTGTCATCAGATAGACCTGTTTTTCTGTAGTGAGAAATGCCATCTGGGAAGTTGTGTCCAAGCTTGCTCCCAGAATACAATTGGTTTGACTGGGCACCAGTTGTGATTTCTTTTCGTTGACGGTGACAGTGAGAAGGCTTTTTTACAAATGCCAGGTGCTGAAGTAGTAATTCCTGACTGTCCGCCTGAATCAGGCTATCGTCCAAGTATGGGAAAATTTGGCTATTTCTCTGCCTGCAGTATGCAATGGCTGGAGCCAGGCACTTTGTGAATACTCTGGGCGCAGTATGTAATCCAAAGGGAAGTGCAGAGAATTGATGGTGCATAGAGCCTGCCCTGAAGCGTAGATATTTTCTGCATGACTCCCTTATAGGGATGTGCAGATAAGCTTCTTTTAAGTCTAGAGTGACTAACCAGGCATCCTTGGCAAGCATAGGGAGAAGATGTTGCAGGGTAAGCATCTTGAATTTTGTGGGACCACCAGAAACGTGTTGAGAATTGATAGATCCAGGATTGGGCACCAAGAGCCCTCTTTTTTGGGTACCAGGAAAAGTCTGGAGTAGAAACCCTGCCCCCTTTGTTCTACTGGAGCAGGTTGAATAGCTCTGATATTGAGCAGGGAAAGTACTTGCTTTTGAGCCTCTGCCCACTGGTTTGGAGGAAGATCTGGAAACCCGCTTGGGGTTGGCAGAGAATGAAGTAGAATCTGTACCCCTGGGATACAATGTTTAGGACCCATTGGTCCTGAGTAATGGACATCCAGTTTTTTTGCATGAAGGGCAAGTTTTCCTCCTGGGGCACAAGTAATTGGGCAGGGCTGGGAAGGATAACTGAAGTGTCATTGTGACCTTTTTCCATAAGGGGGAAACGTACCACTCCTTGTTTTTGAGGTGGGAGCCCTCCATTGTTTAGATCACTGCATACCCTGAGACTGTAATCTGGGTGGTTTGTTTCCCCTGGGTTTAGACTAAAGGCTTGGAAGGGGCTGGAAAGGACCAAATTTTAGAAGGCCAATGCCTACTGAATCTAGGTGACTGCACTTGTAAGAATTCTTTAACAGTTTGTATAGATTTAGCTTTTTCTTCCATCTCTTTAAGAACCTCTGCTGCTTTGGTGCCAAACGGTCCTTATTTAAAGGAGTGTCTAGTAATTTGGATTTGACATGATCTGGCAAGGTTTGTTCCTTCAGCCAAGCATGCCTTCTCAGTACAGACCCAGTGACTGCAGCCCTGCAAGATGCTTCGAGGGCATCAAAGCCACACTGCAAAGTATGCTTACTAACTTGGTTTGCAGAATGCATTAACTCTTGTAAATCTTTATTTTCTGCACAATCTGGAAGTAACACCATTTTTTGTTTAATTAGTTCCATAATACGTTGCTGGTACTTCAACATGTGAAACTGGTAACTCAATGCACTGATGGCAAGAGTTGCAGAGGTATATACATTCTTACCTCATCTGTCTAAAGCTCTGGAATCCCTGTCTGAAGTGTAAGATTTTTGGCTGTAATAGCCTTAACATCTTTAGGTCCCTGGGAAATGGTCTCTGGATCCGCAGTAGGATTCTTGGAGAAATTTGTGAGAATCAGGTACTCTGTAGTACCTGTCAGGTTTCGTAGGGGCCGGGGGTAAAGTGTCTGGAGTAAGACTGGATTACATGAAGACATCATCTACAACATCCAGGACAGGGGGTATAGCTAGAGGCCTGTGCTGAGGCAACTCTAAAAATTCTGAGTCTTTTTGACCTGAGGGCAGTCCTGGCATTCCCAGCGGAAATGTTCTCTTAAAGTATGCAAGGATTCACCAAAAGAAAAATCCTCTGGAGGGGAGGCAGATGAAATGGATTCTTCTGCATCTGAATCCTCATATGTTGACAAGGGCATGTCCTCATAAATCAGAAGGGTCAGAGTCATCAGACTCCTGGTCTGTAAAATCAGAGGGAAACTCAATTCTTTGTCTCTTAGCAGGGGAAGGCTGGCTTCCCCTAATTAGAGTAATATGGTCTTCAGCCATTCTAAGCATTTGTTTTTGTGGCATGGGAGCTAGAGCATGCGCTTTGGTCGTCTGTTTTCTAGGAGTAGTGCATACTCTGGGACTAAGAAACTCTGTAGTTTTAGCTAAAAACGAAGTCGGTTTGATTTGAACATCGGTAGGTCGGAATACACCCTCAGAAGCCGGTGCCTGCACAGCGGCTCTGGACCCATCCAAGGTAGAGACATCCTCGGGATCCGTAGTCGAAGAAGCATTTCATGGCATACCGGACTCCGAATGGGTCTCAGTAGAAGCCTGCAAATCTTTAGAAGCGGGCATCAGGGGCTGCAAAGGGGCTTCACTGAGTACAGGGAGACTGGCGAGTAGCTTAACGGAAGCATCAGCGGCAGTTTTGGACCTATGCGGTCTGTCTCTTGTTATCTTTACGTTTTTTCAAAAGATTGGTAGTCGGATGGCTTATCGAAGCCATTTCGGAATATGGAGAACGAGAGCGAAAGAATTTAGCGACAGACTGCCGAATGACAAATGGTTTGGGCATTAAACAAGGCACAACCGACAGTGAGGGATGTCGTGGTCTGGGTCTAAACAGGTGATGCAGTAAGAATGAAAATCTCTGTAAAGTATTTGCTTTCCACAGGCAAGACAATTGTTAATTTTCTGACATTGGTTAGAGCACGAAAAAAGGATCCCCAATGGGGTACTTAGCTTTAGAAGACTTCAGGTTTTGAAACTCGAAAACGAAAATTTCAGGTAGTGGCCGACTGGCACTTGCGAACTGCTTCTACTTTGGGCTCCTCCTCTGAGGAAAGACGCAGAAATCCTAAGACGACTTTGGTATTCTGGCCGACTGGGGGCTACCTGCAGGCAGATAACTCAAGTGTAATGACTGCAACAGTGAAACACGAAAAACATCTGATAATGCATAGATCCTGCCCTGAAACGTAGATATTTCCTGCATGGTTCCCTGATAGGTATATGCAGATAGGCTTTTTTTTAGGTCCAGGGTGACTAGCCAGGCCTCTTTGGACAGCATATGAAGAAGGTGCTGAAGAGTAAGCATTTTGAATTTTGGTACCACCAGGAAGGTGTTTAGAATAGAAAGATCTAGGATTGGGCACCAAGTGCCCTCTTTTCTGGGTACCAGGAAAAGTCTGGAATAAAACCCTTGACGTATCTGTTATGCAGGAACAGGCTGAATTGCCCTTATGGAGAGCAGGGCCTGAACTTGGTTTTGTGCCTCTGCCCACTGGTCTGGAGGAGAGTCTGGGAACCCTTTCGGGGTTGGCAGTGTGTGGAAGTAAAATCTGTACCCCTGGGATATAATGTTGAGTACCCATCGGTCTTTGGTGATGGAAGTCCAGTTTTTTGCATGGTGGGCAAGTTTTCCTCCTAGGGGCACAAGCAATTGGGCAGATGTGAGGAGTGGGGTTGACAAGTCATTGTGAATTCTTTCCGTAAGGGGGTGGCTTAGCACTCCCTGTTTTAGAAGTGGAGATAATCCATTGCTTAGATCTCTGCATACCCCGAGACTGTAATCCGGGGGGGGGGTCTGTTTCCCCTGGGTTTAGTTTGAGATGACCTTGAGGGGGCTGGAAAGGACCAATGCTTCGAGGGACAATGCCTACTGAATCTTGGAGGCTGCACTTGCAAAAAATCTTTTGACGGTCTGCATCGACTTACCTTTTTCTTCCATCTTTTTTAGAACCTCTTCTGCTTTGGTGCCAAACGGTCTTTATTCAAAGGGGCGTATATTAATTTTGATTTGACATGGTCTGGCAAGGTCTGTTCCTTAAGCCAAACATGCCTTCTCAGTACAGAACCAGTGACTGCTGCCCTGCAAGATGCTTCTAGGGTGTCAAACCCACAATCCACGGTATGCTTGCTGACTTGGCTTGCAGAATGCATAAGCTCCTGTAATTCTTTATTTTCTGCACAGTCTGTAAAGATAGATAATTTCTGCTTAAGTTCCATAATATTTTGCTGGAATTTCAGCATGTGAAACTGGCAATTCAATGCCCTAATTGCTAGAGTTGCTGAGGTGTATGCTTTTTTACCCTATCTGCCTAAAGCTCGGGAATCCCTGTCCGAAGGGGTGGGATTCTTAGCTGCAGTTGCCTTTATACCTTTAGGCCCTTGGGAAATGACCTCTGGGTCAGCAGAAGGATTTTTGAAAATAAATTTGAGAGAGTCAGGAACTCTGTAGTACCTGTCTGGTTTCCTTGGAGCAGGGGGTAAAGTATCAGGAGTCAGACTGGATTCCATAAAGACATCATCCACATCGTCCAGAACAGGAGGTATAGCTAAGGCTCTCTATGTTGTGGCAAATCTAAAAATTCTGAGTCTTTTTGGACTGAGGATAATCCTGGCATTCCCAGTGGAAATGCTCCAAGTATGAAGGGTTTCACCAAAAGAAAAATCCTCTGGAGAGGAAGCAGGGGGAATGGATTCCTCTGCATCTGAATCCTCATAAGCAGATAAAGGCATGTCTTCATATTCAGAAACGTCAGTCGGACTCTTGGTCAGTTAAAGCTGCTGGGGACAAGTCCCTTTTTCTCTTAGCAGGGGAAGGCTGGCTTTCCCTAATCAGCATGATCAGGTCTTCTGCCATTTTAAGCATTTCAGATTGTGGCAAGGAAGCAGGTGCTTGAGACTGGGTCGGTCTTTTAGGCATAGCTCGTGCACTTGGCTTTAGAAACTTGGTAGTTTTAGACAAAATTGACTACGTAAAAAGTTGACGGTTTGTGTTGAGTATCAGTAATGCGAAGAACTTCCCCAGACGCCGGTGCCTGCTCAGCTGCTCCAGAACCATCCAGGTTAGAGACATCCGCAGGTTCCCTGGTCAAAGAAGAGTCTTGCGGCATACTGGACTCCGAACGGGTCTTGGTAGTGGCCTGCGAATCCATCAAAGCGGTCATCAGGGGCTGCAAAAGTGCCTCACTGAGTACCGGCAAACTGGTGACTAGCTTAACAGAAGTGTCATCCACAGTTTTGGACCTGTGCGGTCTGTCTTAGTTTTTACACTTACGTTTTTTCGGAAGATCAGTAGTCGGATGGCTTACCAATGCCATTTCGGAATACGGAGATAGAGAACGAAAATATTTAGCGACAATAAGAGCCCGATGACGAATAGTTTGGGCGTTAAACAAAGCACAAAACTGACAGTGAGGAACATCGTGATCTGGGCCTAAACAGGTGATGCAGTAAGAATAGAAATCTCGGTGTGGTATTTGCTTTCCACAGGCGAGACAATTGTTAACTTTTTCTGACACTGGTTAGAGCAAGAAAAAAGGATCCCCAACAGGGTACTTAGCTTTAGACGACTTCAGGATGATTCAGTTTGGAAATGAAAACTGAGGTAGCAGCCGACCGGCACTCTTGCAAACTGCTTCTGCTTCGGGCTCCTCAGCAAGAAAGACTGATGTAATAGCGTTGGCTGCCTGTTTTTATACCCCTGACGACCTGACGTCAGTCCTGGAGTGACAGCAACCAATGCAGAAATACTAAGTTTCTGGTATTTGGGCCAACCGAGGGCTACCTGCAGGCAGATAACCCAAGTGTGATGACTGCAACAGTGAAACACTAAGAACATCATTCTTGCCCAAGAAAAGGTATCCATCTTCCAGACTTTCTTGTATGGAGTCTAGGTGCAGGTTTTTGCCAGCTGATTGTTTAGTGAGGCAGTAAAAAGGTCTACTTGAGGAACTTTTCCAACAGATGGAACAAATCTTGGAAGACCCTTGACCTACTTTCCATTTGTGAGGGTTTGCCTTTGCCCTCTGTAGCTTGTCTGCCACATAATTTTGTTCTGACAGAATATAGGATGCCCATAGTGTGAGTGCACACTGTAAAACTATACCCATGACTAGTCTGCATAGATAGCAAGATCGGGTTCCCTCTTGCTTATGTACCACATTACTGAGGTATTGGATGCAACAAGGTATTGGATGCAACAACTTTGAATCACCTCTGGTTTCCAGGACCACTTAAGAGTGTTGTGCGTCTTGACAAGGGCAAGCATCTCTTTTACATTTATGTACTAATGTCCATTTTTGTTGTCCCAGACACCTTGCACTTTAACCTCCCCTGACACTACTGCAAAAGTAAAGTCCTAGGCATTTGTTATGACCGACTACTTTGGAGCAGTAGAGAACAGGTCTGAATTTAGGGATATTTGAGGTCTCCACCAAGTGATTCCACTTTTCACAAATCCCAAAACTAGAATCTGACAAGATAAAAGGTGTCCGTGCTAGGATCAGAGAGACTTCAGATACCATTTTATCTTTCCTATGTAGAGTCTTGCCAGAGGTATCATGAGTACTATGAGACCAAGTATCCTGAGGTATAGCGTTGCAGTGACCAGCAAGTAGAAAACTCCTGAAACAGATCTAAATACAGATCTATTTTTTTCTCTGCGGAAGAAAAGGTCTTTGTACTGAGTTGTCTAGCAGACACCACAGGAACACAATCTCGTGTGATGGAGTAAAATGACTTCTGAATATTTCCTTGGAATCCCAACATGGAAAGGAGATTCTTATCTTTGCAGAATCTCTTTCAAAGTGTATGGAAAGTAATCTAAATATGGAAACATGGATATTCTGTAGCCTGTAAGGGGCGAAGTTGGGCACTTTCTGAACACTCTTGGAGCAGTGGATAGTACAAAATGTAAGGCAGACAAAAAATAAGTTACGTCTAACCATAATACTCCATCTGTGTTGTCGATCTCCACTTATCCTTGACTGTGGGTTCAGTTCCATATCTCGGAACCGGCTTGGCCGTTATTCCAGCTCACACCTCTCAAAAACTCTTGAGCTTACCTCTACCCAGAATGATCCTCTCAAGGCTACCTCAGATAGAGTTTGCATAATAAATGGCAAACCAGAAATAACAGATCACAGACCATATCTATATTCATAAAGGAATAATCCAGTCAGTAGGGTTAGAGCCTTTCCACCAAGAAGCACAAAAGGCAGGGGTAAGGAGGCTGGGGATGTCAAGGATAAGTGAAGATCGGCAAAACAGATGGAAGATTAGGGTAAGATATAACTTTTTTTATCTGATGTTGCCAATCTTCACAATCCTTGACTGTGGGACAGAGTCCCCAGCTACCGAAATCTTGGGAGGTCTCACAGAAGAATATTCCTGAGGATCATCGAACCAAAAGATGCTCGGCCTCTGGGGACCATATCCAGCTTGCAATGACGTATTAACGGTATGCTGGGATGCCAAAGTAGCCGTGGCACATATCTATCGCTGGCATGAAAGACTGCAAAAGCGGCTATCCCTCTCATGGCATGTGCTTTTACAGGTCCCGGTTGTACTTTTTTGTTATAAATGAAGATTATGTAGTCCTTAAGACATCTAGCCAGAGTAATCTTAGAAAATGTTCGCCCAGAGTAGGAGAAGGAAATGAAAAACAGCTAATCAGATTTTCTGAATTCCTTTGTTCTGTGAAGGTAAAAACAATTATATATGAACATCTAGCAAATGCAGGTAATATTCACCTTTGTTTGAAAATCTTGGAAAAAATATGGGAAGTTGTATAGCCTGATTGATATTACTGTTAGATACTACTTTTGGTAAAAAGGAAGGATTTAGTCGCAAATACATCCTATCCTTATGAACTATTATATAACGAGGCTTGCAAGGCAAGGCCTGTAACTCAAATATTCTCCCAGCAGAAGTAATAATAAAGGATGTTTTCCTGGATAAATACTTCAAAATGCAATTTGCTGATGGTTCAAATGGGGGATTAATCAAAGATTGTAGTACCATATTCAAGTCCCAAGGTGTAGATGGATCCTTGTATGGAGGTATCAGCAACAGGGTTCCTTTCAGGAAGGCTTTACAAAGTTTGTGTGACATTAGAGCTGTATTATTTTGACCATCATGAAAACTTGAAATTGCAGCTAGATGAACCCATACAGTCGAGGAGGACACGCCTGCATCGAAAAGTGATGCTAAAAATTCCAAGACCTTAAGAATTGGTGTAGAATATGGATCAAGATTACTGTCTGTAGCCCATTTTGAAAATGTATGCCACTTGCTGCTGTACAATCATCTAGTTGAAGGTTTGTGGGAGGCTAGAACAATTTGTTGAACTGGGGCTGTAAGGCTAGTATGCCTGGCAATCATTGGAACTGGAGAAACCATGCAGTGAACTTGAGATTTTGAAGATTCGGATGAATTAGTCCCTCTGGATAGAACAATAGGTCTGGAGCTGGGTCCAGTGTCTAAGGTTTCTGAATTAAGTGACGCCACAGAAAGGGAAACCATATCTGTCGAGGCCAGACAGACAATGAGAATTATATTGTTCTTTGACTTGTGGGCTTTCTTCAGAAACTGGGAACTGACAGGAATTGGGGGAAAGGCATACAGTAGACCGGGGGCCAGTTGTGAAGGAGAGCATCTCTCAGTGACTCTCCAGAGGGGGGGGGGGGATCAGGGCAAAGTAGCTGCTGCACTTGTTCAGGGGGGATGCAAAGACATTGCAGCAGGGCTGGCCCCATCAACGTAATATCCTTTCCATCATGAAAGGGGTGAGAGACCACCACTCGTAAGCCATCACGATGCTCCTGCTAAATTTGTCCGTGATCACATTTGAGCTCCCCAGAAAATGTGCTGCAATTAAAAAACAGTCAGATGAAATTGCCCATTGCCATACCCTGAGTGCTTCTCAACAAAAAGGGTAAGATCTGACTCCCCCTTGTTTGTTGATGTACCAAACCACTGACATGTTGCCTGTTTGGATCGCAAACGTTCCCAAGGGTTGGGTTTAATGGAATGCTTGCAATGCCAGGGGCACTGCCTTCATCTCTAGAACACTGATGTGCAAATTGGCCTCTAACAGGGACCAAGTGCCTTGGACGGTCTCTCCATCCCATCCTGGATGCATCAGTGGTCACTATGGGTTGGGGTTGAGGAGGGACAAATGGATGGCCTGATAGAATCTAGTTGTAATGGAGCCACCAACTCATGTCCTTTTTGCATAAATTGGTGATCAGTACTTAATGGGACATTGGTTGATTCAGTAATGACCATTGTGATGCCAAGATCCATTGCAGAATTCGCATGTGAAACTTCGCAAGGGGAACTAAAATGTGATGGCTGCCACAGATCTTAGACTAACACCAGTCTTGCAGTCACGGTTCTGTTGTGAATAATCTGGCCGACTTGAAGGCGGACTTGATATTTTATTCTTTGAAGTCTTCCTTGAGGTAGAGATGCAATGCAGGTGCTTGCGTCTAACACCGCCCCTATGAACTCATGCTGTGTTGGCTCTAGATGGGATTTTTCGTAGTCAACAGTGATCCCCACAGAAGAGCAAGTTTGAAGAACATAGTTCCTTGCCTGGAGCAGATGACTGGTGGTTGCGGTAATGACCCAGTTGTCTAGGTATGGAAACACAAAATCCTTGCAGTCTGAAGTGAGCTGCGACCACTGCCATGCATTTGGTGAACACCCTGGGGGCTGTGGTGAGACCAAAGGGCATGGCTCTGAATTGATGACTGACTCCCAGCCAGAAGCCCAAAAATCTTCTGGAGCGTTTGTCTGTTTTTATGCGATAATATGCACCCTGAAGATCTATTAAGCCCATCTAATCATCTTTCCCTAAGAACGGAAGAATAAACTGAACCGTGCCCATCCGGAATTTGGTTTGTTGAACTGACTTGCTCAAGACACTAAAATCCAAAACTGGTCTCAAGTCTCCTGTTTTTTGGCAGTAGAAAGAACCTTGAGTAAACTTCAGATCCTATCAGGTCTGGTGGGACTGTCTGGATGGCTCTCTTATTGAACAGTTTTTGAATTTCTAAAACTGCTGCAGCCCTGTGACTGGGTGGGACATTTGCGATTCTCTTTGGCTGTTTGGACTGTTTTGTAAAGAGAATACTGTAACCTCTGGTTATAATCCTCTACACTCAATTGTCCATTGTTATGGTTGGCCAGGCAGGCAGGTGCAAGAAAAATCATCCCCCCAACTGCTTCCAGAGGATGGCAATCAGACCTCCATTCAGGAGTGCTGAATGGAGTTACCAGGGAATGAATCCCTGGAACCCTGATTTTTGCAGGCCACCTCTGCCTTTAGCACATTGTCAAACATTGTAGTGCCCCACTCTGCACCCCCAGGGGGGTGCTGCCACACAAGTCCTGGAAAGGCACTCAGGACTTTTTCAGCCATAGCTTTCCACTCCTCTGGTTGCAGAAGTAGGGCTGCTGAGGAGTGGAAAAGCGTACTCCCATGGCAGAAAGGGGCTTTCCAGCCTTCTCACATCTGGCATAGGTCTCCAACTTTGGGGACCAACAGGGATGTTCAGTCAAAGGAAGCATGTGCATCCAGGCATGTCTCATGGCTTCACTGAAACCGTTGCCCTAGTAGTCCATTCAGCTGCATGTGCAATGAGCCTCATGGATGAAGTACATACTGAATCAAGGGTTGCCAGCTGGGAACCTACTTTAGCCTGAACCTCCTCAACTACTGTTCCTGTTAAAAGTGTCTGAGGACTTCTTTATCAGAGCTCAAAGCCTGGTGATCTAAGCGTGAAGGTTGATGATGCATATACATGCTTCTTGAATCTATCCATCATCATAGACTCTTTATTAGGAGGATGGATAGTAGGACTTTCATCAGTAAGTTCCTTTTTAGTGGCTGTCACATTTACCATGTCATCTACTGGTACCCCCTTTAGCCCAATGTTGCTGATCTGCGGGAGCTAACAAAATACAGTCTGGTTTCTTGGGGATTACTTTGACGGAATCAGGAATCACCCAAGCCCACTCTACAATCAACTTAGTCAGTGGGCGGAAAGATTCAAGTAGATGGTCGGGCACGAAAAGCCTCTAGGTATATTGATTCCGCCACCCCAGAGCCTGAAGCCAAACTTAAAGCCCTAAGTATGGATGGCTCCGACAAGATCTGTGATGATCTACGCACCCAGGAGCCAACAAAGAATTTCCAACCCTGGGAGGTCTCCAATTTTGACAGAACTGAAGAGCTCAGGGTAGTGATCAGCACCAGAGACAAAGATCTCACTGGCACTGATTCACTCAACACCGGGACTGTTGGAACCGGGAGCTCAGTTGGAGTCAGAGGAGGAAAGAAAACTGGGTTAGAGATATGTAAAGTTCCAGAGCCAAAAGTGCTAGGAACCAAAAAATGGCTAATCCCCTAGCTTCGAGGAACTGGCCCACCAGCCTCAGAACATCAGAGTCTGAGGCTTTTGGTCGAATGGACAGAAGAGACTGACAGGGACTGGAGTCTATCCAAGAATGGGCTTGGCAGTTAGGCTACAAAGGGATCTATTTTTGAAGAACACCTTGTGTGGGGCACATCTTTTAATGAAAACTCCTTTGGTTCCAATACCGGTGAATGGAGGAGGGGGAAAATGTTTGATCAGTAGTAGTACTGGGTGCTGAAATTGTCTGCAGAGATCAGCACCAATGGCACCTGTGATGGTAGCCACTTTCCATTTGGTTCCAGCGAAACAGAGAACCAGCTAAGACTTGGTCTTTTTTTTTTTTATAAGTGGTTCTGACAAGATTGTCAGAACAGAGCAGCTCCTCTTCTTGGAACCTTCATGTCTGCAGGAAGAAGAATGGGAGCCAAAATCAGTATTAGAAGTTACATTTTATCAGGCCTTTCAAGATGAGCTTATTTTTCCCTCTGTACGAGGGCCTGGTGACTAAAGCCATGACAGATGGCACAGTCTTTTTAAAGGTGCACTGGGCCCAACCTGTAGCCGCACAAAGAGTGTCCGTCCGAGTTCAGCAATTTGCAATCACACTTCTGGCATCTCTTAATACCAGAAGTGCCTTTCGTTTTCTCAGCCATATCAAAAAGGTGCGCACACACAGAGAAGAAAAGGAAAGTTTTCTTTTTAGAAAAGGTAATAAGAGGGAAAAGAGGTACCAACAATGATATGGAAAATTACCATAAAGGTAAGCAAAGTGAGGGAGAACTACCAAAGATGGTATACAGCAGAAAAACACTAATCGTGTTTAGGAAAGAGGAGCTGAGTAAAGAATAAGATTTTAGAGAAGCGACTACTCACTAAAGAATTCAAAAAAGTACACATTCAGAGTTATAAGAAATGGCTAGCTCGAGAGCCGACAGGAAAGGAATGCATCTGGCACAAAGTGGCAAACGAGATCTGCAGTAATCTTGAGAGGAGCATTCTGGGTACAGCTACGCGAGAGTTTTTGAAAGGTGCAAGCTGGAATAACAACCAAGTCCGTTCCGAGATACGGAACCAAACCCACAGTCAAGGATTAAGTGAAGATTGACATCAGATCTGATATTATGATCCAGACACACAAAACCTTGAGAAATGATTAAAATCTGGATAGGAATATAAGCATCTTTTACATCCAAGGTTACCAAAAACCTCAAATGAGTAAGAATGTGTAAATAGGTTGTGAAGAGAAAGAATTCTAGACACTAAGGCATACTGGTTTAGGAAAGAAAGATCCAGGACTGGTCTCCAGGAATTTTGTCACCAAAAAAATCAATAATAATAATAATAATAGTAATAGTAATAATAATAATAATAATCTTTTCCCATCTGGGAAGCAGGAACTGTTTCTATTACCCCCTGAGGTAGCATGTGCTGCAGGACGGGGGCTGTTCTGGAGGATGTGGAATAATTCTATGGAAGGGAGGAATTTCTTGCCACTGCTATCTGTAAAAACCCTGCCGAATCACTCTCAGAACCCATTCGTCTGAAAAAATCTTTTGAAAAAGAGAAATGAAGACTCCGGGACTGCCAGGGTGGGAGAGGGCAGCAAGGCTTCAGTCATTCTGCCTTATTTGACTGCCTTTATTCTGCTGGGTGGGTCCTGTTCCCTTTTTGAAACCTCCTTGCCATTATTTTTTTAAACATCTGCAATCCAGCATTTTGTCAAGACTGTATGTTCTCTTTCTTGCCAGATTGGATGAGTAAACAGAATATCTACTGAAAGCTTTAGAGGACAGCAAAAAATCTGAGATTCCCACTATCAGCTTAC
This sequence comes from Protopterus annectens, assembly GCF_019279795.1. Taxonomy (NCBI): domain Eukaryota; kingdom Metazoa; phylum Chordata; order Ceratodontiformes; family Protopteridae; genus Protopterus; species Protopterus annectens. The sequence goes on from NC_056731.1 coordinate 326,903,165, forward strand.
CTCTCACATTATATTTTTGATTACCTCTGCAGCTGACTGTCTAAAACTAAATCTCTATCCAAAGGAGAATTTAAAATCTCAGTTTTTCTTTTTATGTATCATCTGGGAGGTTGTGAAAATTTAGTCAGGCAAAGCTTCTCAAAACACTTCTTCCAGGACTAAAGCCACTGGTACCATCAACTGAGTCATGCACACTGCAAATAATGAGTAGTGACTTGTACAACTGAAGTTAAATTTAAAACAGATTTCCCCCACAAGAAAAAAACTGCAAACAAAACATTCCTCAATTTCAGTTAGAATAAACATTTGACAATTCAAAATTCTAAAAATTACAGTTGCAGAAATATGCATTTTCCCTCTAACTTATCAATTGTTTTACCTTCCATGTCAAAAGGGGAAGAGTAATGAACAAAATGATTGGCATCAACTGGATTAATTAAAGCTACAGATCCTGGATCAGGTCTGGGGTGAGTGTATAAAAATTGGAAAGTGAAAAACTGCACAATTTAGCTGCTTTCTTAGTGCAGCAGACTGGCTATCACTGAAACTACAGGCTGTAACAAATGCATCCTCCAATGCTGACAGCACTGGGAGAAAGTTCTGGGAATTCCAGTTGTAACAGTTCATTTTATTTTCTGAGAGACAGAGAAACCTCAGTATTCTATTGAAAACACTCACCCATTCTGGAAATCTCAGAAAAACAGAATCCCAGACAGGGAGATTCAGATAACATGCTTTTCTCAGAGTCTGGATTAGAAATCATAGAAGAAAAAGCCGTCTCATCACCTTCCTCTCCAGATTCAATTCCTTGACTCACTTAAGCAAAAGAGCAACGCCTTCTTTTACCAGAAACCATCTCTCTTAACCATACATAACTCCCCTACATGTTTTTTTAACATCACTTATACACCTAGTTACCTTCTTCCAAAATATCATCGAGCAACGCACATCAAATACTCCATTCTAAATATTAGAAAATCACTCAACTACCATTGGAAACTTATACAATTCAAGAACTTTATATCACCCCACTCCTTAATAGATGGAGACATTCACCCTAATCCAGGTCCATACCCCTCCTTACTCACCACAAGCTACAACCAATATTACTCAACACCCTCCCCTGCTAACAAACCCTCCAAATCTCTCTCTATAGCCCATCTAAATATACGTAGTATCTGCAACAAAATACCTCAGGTTCATGCCCTTCTAGATATTCATCAGTTTGATATCCTCTGCTTATCAGAAAACTGGCATAAACCCACAATAAAAGATAATGAAATCATCCCCCCCAGGTTATAGCATCCTTCGAAACGACCGCACAAACAAAAAAGGCAGCGGGGTAGCAATTCTCTACAAATCAGGACTACAAATTAGTATCATAGAAACCAACCTTCCCACAAACAATAACGCAGAACTAATTATATCAAAACTACAGCTCAACTCCAGCAAATCCATAAACATCATTTGCTCCTATATTCCCCCAGGTAACAATCAAAGTGTACTAGAGGACATATTAAACAGGCTTTCTATACATCTACCGCAGGAAACCATAATCCTAGGTGACTTTAACAGACTGGAACTCTTGTACTCACTCCAATTCACCCACCCTTATCAACCTGTATGGTTACTCACAAGCTATCAACTCCCCTACCAGAATAAATAATCATAATAAAAAAAGCATCCTGGATTGGATACTTACAAATAGCCCACATCAAAAATATACAACAGGAACCCTCCCAGACAACCTCAGTGACCACTCTCTAATATATATTATCAGACATAAAATAAATCTTACTATCCCAACAACCATTAGAACGACCAGATCCAAAAAACATTTTGACCCCAACCCATCTCAAAACGATCTTAAGCACTAACTGGTCACACCTCTTAAATTTCTCCCTATAAACGAAGCAGTTAACTACTTCAATAACACTTTCCTAACAATCCTTGACAATCATGCCCCAACCCGCTCTATACGAATCAAAACTAAACCAGCTCCATGGCTCTCAAATCATACTAGGAAACTAATCCATAACAGAAACAAATCATGGGCAAAATGGCGTTACACAAAGAATAGTTCCGAACACCAAACCTTTAGGCAACTAAGAAACATAACAAAAAAAGCAATTCTACAAGATAAAAAGAACTTCTTCATCCAATTACAGCAATCATCCCTTAAACAACCACAAAAATTTTGGGCTTCAATTAAACTGCTATCACCAGGCAAATCACCCACACCTAATCCATTAGGCTCCAAACCTGATAACCCTACACAAACATCAAATGTCTAACTCTTTCTTTACCACCTCTATACTAAATCTAGCTAATCATCTAACCCCTGATACCTCTAAACTCTCCGATTCCAACTCCACACTTCCCCCATTATTCCACCTTGAACCTATACCTACCTCGTATATCTGTTCCCTACTCCAAAAATTAAAACCCTCTACCCCCTCAGCTGACAAACTACCTGCAGAATTCCTCCAGATAGGAGCCAAAGCTATTGCCTATCCCATCTCCTTATTAATCAATAGAACCATAAAAGAAGGCACAATACCATCTATCTGGAAAATCTCATACATTATTCCTCTCCATAAAGGTGGCAACTCCATTGAGTTCTCCAACTTTCGCCCCATAGCCCTACTCTCGCCTCTTGCTAAAATAATGGAGAGGTGTATCCACAAACTACTAAACCACCTACTCCACCACAATCTCCTAGAAAACTGTCAGCACGGCTTCCGACCATTTCATAGTACCACCACAGCCTTGTTATCCTTTACTAACTGTATCAACAATAATCGCAATAAAAATCACCTTTCCTCTGCTTTCTTTGTCGACCTATCAAAAGCCTTCAACATGGTTAGTCACCAACTTCTCCTCCACCTACTGAAGTCCCTCTCACTTGACACTCCTGCCATGAACTGGTTTACATCCTACCTTGAGATCAGACAACAGGCAGTTCTCTGGCAAAACCATCTTTCTGACCTCTTTCCTACCTCCCTAGATGTTCCCCAAGGCTCCATATTAGGTCCACTGCTGTTTTCCATTTTCATAAACGACCTTCATCTTTCTACCCCACTCTCTACCTGCATTCAATACACAGATGACTCCACTATCATCTGTTCAGGTACATCCCAAAACGAACTTCATACTCTTGCACAAAAAGCTTCTAGCACAATACAAGAATGGTTTTCTAACCACTGTCTTCTCCTCAACCCCCCAAAAAACAAACTTTTGCTCTTCACACCCTCTCACTTCTCCACCCCTCTACATTTCACACTCTTATCCAGCAATGGTACCATCATTTCCCCAGACCCCACCACTAAACTCCTAGGTATTACAATTGATAACCAACTAAATTTTGACACACACATAAATAATACTATTAAGACTATTAACAGAAAACTCGGATCCCTATACAGAATCAAACCTTTCCTTACTCTAGAAGCCAGAACCACAATAGCCAGAACTCACTTAATCTCTACCCTATTATACACTTCCCCCATATTTACCAATCTTTCCAAAAATAACCTCAACAAACTCTCTAAATCATATAACAGTCAGATTTGCGACAAACTCTCCCTATATAACTCATCACTGTCAGGACCTTAAACAACTAGGTTGGCTTGAACTCCCCCACCAACTACAATTTAACCAACTCACTATAGCTCACAAAGCCCTACCATCAACCCAATAGCACCCCAATTCTTTCCACCCTCATAATGCCATATAAGAGCCTGAAGAATCTACGCTCCTCAAACAAATTATTGATCCTCACTACCCTATCAAAAAACTCAGCTGGTGACTATTTTCTAACTCTGTGGGTAAAATATGGAATCTTTTACCACATGACTTAACTGCTCAGACCTCTCCAACTATTTAAAACCAACCTAAGACTTTTCTTCACTAACCACTGGTTATGTTCTTGTACCAATCCTGATTAACTCTCTGACCTCACAGTATCAAATACTATCTTACATTTTTACTAAATACGAACCTTTATTACTAATTGACTTATCATGCTAGTCATGACTATTATTAGTCATGACTAACTTTTAAAACTTTTTTTTTTTTTAATTTGTTACCTAAAGGATGTAACATTCTGCTGTCAGTTTTCTTTATTTGTATCTTGGATTTGATCTGTTTTTTTATTATTTTATATGCTTGTATGCATGTATGTATTTGTATCTATGTATGTATTCACGTATGTTTCTTAATATGTTTCTTCATATATCTTATAAGTTTTGTGGAGCTTTTCTCCCCGGGCCTCTACTGAAAATGGATATGTATCCAGTTAGACTAGCCCTGTCAACAAATGTAAAATAAATAAATAAAAATACATAAGAAAGGTTAATAGCCTGTACAAGACACTGAGATAGGCTTAATAAACTAATCCTGTCCAATGACACCTGGAGCAGGAGAAGATGCATACTTACTTTTCTGTTTCCTATTGATGATAAAGTTGGGGAAAACAGGACTATAAAAGAAAGCAACAGCTTCACCAGGGATAGGCACAACATTTTGGCTAAGCAGGGGCAACTTCCCTGCCACTTCGTCCAAAACCAATGAACATGGCTCTCTTGGACACTGAGGGGGCCCCATATCCACAGAGAAAGTACAGTTTTGCACCTACCATAAATGTAGATGTCCGATAGGTATGCATCTGCAGTCATCACATACGGGTTGTCCTGCCTCAGGCAGCCCTTTGGTCGGCCGGATTCCAAAGTCTGGGTCCGGCCGCTGATGTCGCCTTCCCCGACGTCAGAGCGCCTGGGGTATAAAAGCGTCAGCCGACGCCATCTTCCTCAGTGTTTCTTGCCCCAGATGCCAGGATGCCAGGTGCCCTCAAAGGAAGGCTAAATTTGGAGAAATGCAATAAATTCCAAACATGCACAGAAATATATATGTATGTATATATATATATATATATATATATATATATATATATATATATATATATATATATATATATATATAAAACAAATACACCATAATAGATAACTCCAGCTAGCTAAGAGAGCGAAAAGTTCCCAATAAATACCAAAGAGGGGAAGGAGGGAGGGTAAACCTGACTGCAGATGCATACCTATCGGACATCTACATTTATGGTAGGTACAAAACTGTACTATGTCCTTCAAGGATGCATCTGCAGTCATCACATATGGGTAGAATACCATATCCAATCTGGGGGTGGAGGATCTATGTAAAGGATGGTGTAGCTAAAATGCCCTACAGGACTGCCGTAGCAAAGCCTGCTCTGGATCTGGAATATAAAGGTAAATTGTAATGCTTGGAAAATGTATGCACGGAGCTCCATGTAGCAGCTTCTAGAATGTCCTTGGTAGCCTCCCCTCTTAAGAAGGCTGTGGAGGTGGCTGTGGCTCTGGTGGAATGAGGTCTAATGCTAGCTGGCACAGTTTTTCCATGAAAGGAATAACAAAAACGAATGCAATTCCCTATCCATTTTGAAATTGTCTGTTTAGAAATTGCTTTTCCTTGTGCACCAGCAGCATATGCTACCAACAGCTGGTCAGTTTTTCTGTAGCTTTTAGTTCTGTCCAAGTAGTAGCGCAACTGTGTGTATGTCCAGGGTGTGCAGAAGTTTCTCCCCTTTGTTTTGTGGATTTGGAAAGGTAGGCAGGTGAATAGCTTGGTTTAATGAGACCCTGGATACCACCTTTGGCATAAATGAAGGATTGGTTCTCAGTGAGACTCTGTCCTGATGAAAAATAAGAAATGGCTGTACTGCCATGAGGGCCTGTAACTCAGATACTCTTCTTGCTGAGGTTATGGCCAGAAGGAAGGCAGTCTTCCAAGACAGGAACTGTAGTTCCGCAGATGCTGCTGGCTCAAAGGGAGGCAGAGTTAGTTTTTCCAACACAAAGTTAAGGTCCCAAGTAGGCACTGGAGGTTTCCTTGGAGGATTTATGTTTTTAATTCCTCTTAGAAACTGCCTTAGGAGAGGATGAGAAAAGACAGGTGGATCAGTATTGTACTCTGCTGAAATTGCTGAAGCATGAATTTTAATGGAAGAGTAAGACAGGCCATTGTGGAGCATTTCTGCCAAGATTCCAGGATATGTGCCATGTTCATCACTGTCGCATCTAGGCCCTTTGTGGTGCTCCAAGTGTGAAATCTTTTCCATTTTGCTGAATATGCCTTTCTTGTGGAAGGCCAGCGAGCTTCCATGATGATATCCTTCACTCTCTTGGATAGCTTATCCTGAGGAGGAGTCAAGGTATTTTCCAGGCTGTTAGTTGCAAGGTTTTCAGGTTGGAATGCAGAGTTTTGTAATTGTGCTGTGTCAGGAGAAGTGGCCATTGAGGAAGAGGCCATGGTTTCGTGCGTGACATGCTCTTTAACAGTGGGTACCAGTGCTGTCTTGGCCAGTCCGGAGCTATCAGAATCACTTTTGGCTGCTCTGTCCTGATCTTCAGTAAGACCTTGGTCATTAATGGACGAGGTGGAAATGCATACACTGTTAGAGTTCTCCAGCTGAAAGAGAGGGCGTCCACTTTCCATGCTTGTGGGTGGTATGTCCTTGAGCAGAATTTCTTCAGTTGATGATTGTGGGGGGAGGCAAAAAGATCTATGTCCGGCCTTCCCCATGATAGTGTTATCTGTAGGAAGATGTCTGGGTGCAGCATCCATTCGTGTGCATCCATGATATTTATGCTTAAGCTGTCTGCCAGTATATTGTCTTTTCCTGGCACAAACTGGGATTGTAGCTCTATATTGAGTTTCAAGAAAAGTTCCCATAGATTCATTGCCAGTCTGCAAAGAGGGTAGGAATGGGTACCTCCTTGTTTATGTACCACATAACTGTGGTGTTGTCTGTCCTTATTAGCAGGTGGCCTTGATGCAGAAAGAGTTTGAAGGCCTCGATTGCATGCATCACTGCCAGCATTTCCTTTTGGTTTATGTGCATGCGTAGCTCCCTTTGTGACCATAGTCCTTGAATACATCTGCCCTCCATGTGTGCTCCCCAACCGTGGTCTGAAGCGTCCGTTGTAATGGTTTGGCTGGCTATTGGTTTGCTGAAGGGCAGACCCCTGTTTGACTGGCTTGCTTGAGCCCACCACAGAAATTCCTTTTGGAGGCATGGAATGAGTGGGATCAAAGTTTCTAAGCTGTGACTGCTGAGACCATAAACACCTTAGGTACCATTGTAGTTTCCTCATATGCAGCCTTGCTTGTGGAATCAGAAGAATGCAAGATGCCATGTAACCCAGGGCCTGCAGAGTTTTCCTTGCAGTCATCTGAGTTTGTCTTGTCAGATTCTTGAAGTAATCCGGTAGTTGTCTTTGTTTTTCTTCTGTGAGAAAAGCCATTTGGGTGGTTGTGTCTAGATCTGCACCCAGAAAAGTTATTCTTTGGGATGGAACAAGTCTTGATTTGTAAATGGTAGCTGTATATCCCAAGGCCTGTAAGTAGGTGGATGGCATAACTCAAGTCCTTTACCAAAGTTTGTTGGCTGTCCGCTTGTATAAGGCAGTCATCCAGATATGGGTATATTTGAATCCCCTGAAGTCTGCAGTGTGCAATTACTGATGCCAGGCATTTCGTGAATACTCTGGGCGCAGTAGATAAGCCAAAGGGCAATGCTGAAAACTGATAATGCTCTGAACCTGCAAGAAATCTGAGGTGTCTTCTGCAACTTTGTCTGATAGGGACATGCAGGTATGCCTCCTTGAGGTCTAGAGTCACCAGCCAAGACCCCTTGCCCAGCATGGGAAGGAGTTGCTGTAGAGTCAGCATTTTGAATTTTGGCACAATGAAATAAGTATTCAGTGCGGACAAGTCGAGAATAGGCCTCCATTGATTTTCTTTTCTTGGAACAAGGAATAGTCTGGAATAAAATCCTTGGCCTTGTTCTGAAAGAGGAACCTTTTCTATAGCTTTCATCTGCATTAAGTTGGAGATTTGTTTCACAGCCTCTGTCCTTTGATTTGGTGGCAGGTCTGGCATGCCTTTTCTTTTTGGCAATTTGTGAAAATGGAACCTGTATCCTTTGTCTATTATTTGCAGTGTCCATTTGACTCTTGTAATACTGTGCCAATTTTCTGAGAATAAAGAAAGCTTTCCGCCCAAAGGTGCTTCTAATTGAGCCCTGGTTGGCGGAGTCAAAGCAAAGTCATTGAGAGTCTGTCCTTGTGCAGCAGTTGTAGGTCCTGCGCTACCTCTCTGGTTGGGAGGCTGCCATTGACGCCCTCTGTAGGAGCCTCTAGCTTGCCCTCTACCTCTGGCACGCCTGTTCTTGCCTCTCTGAAATCTTACTGTGTCCGGAAAGGACCAATTCTTGGTAGGCCAATTTCTGCTGAATCTTGGTGGTTGGACTTGTAGAAAATCTTTGACTGTTTGTACAGATTTTGCCTTTTCCTCAAATTTCTTTAAGACCTCCTGAGCAGTGGAGCCAAATAACTTTTGCTTCTCCAGTGGAGCATCCAGAAGCTTAGCTTTAACATGGTCTGGCAGAGATTGTTCCTTCAGCCAAGCATGCCTACGTATGACTGCACCTGTCATAGCTGACCTACATGAAGCTTCCAATGCATCATAACCACACTGCAAGAAATGGTTGCTAACCTGCCGGGAGTTATGTACCAGATCCTGAAGTGATTTGCGATCTAGAGGTTCAGGTGAAGACAGATTCTTATGCAATTCATCTAACAAATACTCTTGGTACTGTATCATATGAAATTGACAATTTAATGCCCTCATAGAAAGAGTAGCAGAAGTATACACTTTTTTACCCCATCTCTCTAAAGCCCTGGACTCCTTTCAGAGGGGAGTGGATTTTTAGTAGTGGCAGCTGCAACCCCTTTAGGGCCCTGGGAAATAGTTTCTGGATCAGCAGAGTGGGCCTTGTAAAGAAAATGATGCGAGTCCGGGACCCTGTAGTACCTATCGGGTTTGACAGGGGCCGGAGGAAGAGTGTCAGGGGTTATGCTAGACTCAGAGTACACATCATCAATGACATTCAAAACAGGAGGAATAGCCAAAGGTCTATGCTGAGGTAAATGCAGAAAAGTTCTTAATCTTTTCCTGGAATCAGAGAATTCCTGGCCCTGCCATTTGAAATGCTCTCTCATAGTGTGAAGGGTCTCCCCGAAGGATAGTTCTTCAGGAGGGGAGGCCGAGGGGATAGATTCCTCTGCATCAGAATCCTCGTAGGCCGAAAAAACCTCCTCCTGGTAGTCCGAGAGAGCAGAGCCATCAGAGGCCTCCTCTGAGGAGTGGGGATCAGAGGGCTCAACCCTGGGCCTTTTGTCTAGAGGAGGTTGAGAGCCCCTGACCGGATGGGGTTGAGAGCCCCTAATTAAGGAAATAAGGTCCTCTGCTAAATTTAGAATCTGTGAACTTGTAGTGGGTCCCTCTGTCGAGGAATAACAGTCAGAGGCCACCAAAGCAGACACCCAAACAACCACCACCAGAACACAACACCTGCAACACATAGACCCCCTCACAGTCAGTATCCTACCTTCACCAAGAATGATGCCACAATACAGAGATAAGATGATCAGCTTTAACAATTGGCTTAAACTCTGGTGTCATTCAAAGGGGATCCAATGTCTGTCTGCCTGGGATGATGACAACACAAGCAACACACACTGCTTCACAAGGGATGGCTTGCACTGTCTGATTCGGGATTCCGATATTGGCAAAGGCCCCCATGCACCCCATTTTGCCTTTTTAGGCTCAAACCCTAAACCTACCACCCAAAAAAAAAAAAAAGAAAAAAAAAAAAGGGTAATGCTGCTCAAGGCAAGAAGTCTAAATCTCAAAATGCCACACGCACGCCCCTTCTTCTCAGTATGTATGACGGTCTGTGTGCAGTGACAGAAACCTGTTCAAGGCGGATAAATGTATCACCAAACACCATCATACTAGGTGACTTCAATTACCCTACATACCGGAAAAACAAGGTTACCCTAGCTACCAAATAGGTGGCAAATCCACTGAGCAAGAAGAAGTTAATCAGGGAGGGGACCCAGGTTGTTGATAGTAGTCTGTCATTAGATCACCATGTGGCTAAAAGTAGTTAGAAGGAACCTTCTCATTTCCCACCTTTATCATGAAGGGATTCTCTCTAGATCATCAAGGTCATAAAGAACTCCAGCTCTATTCAGTCGCCACCAGCTGCTCAGAGGTGACCGAACCTATGAACCCTGGGAGGCATAGCTTTTGTGTGTTTAGCAGCTTTAGCCCTGGTGAATGCCTTTATGGACATGGATGCAGGAGGCCTGGCTGCACCACGTGCTGGTGTAGGTTTGTCTAGAGGAATGGTGTCGGAAGTTTCCAAGACACCAGTTTCTGAAGGAAATTCAATAACCGACTCAGCAGGGGCCTCCGGGGCCGAGGTTGTCGGTTGAGCAGTTTCGGGGGTCGGAAGTACCAAGGACTCTGTTTCAGCCGAGACGGAGACACTCGCGGTAGGCCTGGCCGTGGTTTCAGCGAAACGCGCCCGTGTGTCGGTCCTTGTCTTTCCGTTTCTTTGTTAAATGTGAAGTCGAGTCTCAGACGGCATATTGTAAAAACTAGCCCCAAAAATTCCTCTGCAAACTCCCCGGCGCCTAAGAGTGCGTCGGTTGAAGGAAGCACAGGCTGAACAGGCCGAGACGCCGTGGTCTGGGCCTAGGCAGGAGGCAGTAAGAGTGGAAATCCTTATGAGGTATTTGTTTCCCACAAGTTAAGCAATTATTAACTTTATCTGACATCGGCTGAGGCAAGAAAGAGTCCCCAACGGGGTACTTAGCTTTTGAAGTCTTCGATAGCTGAATTACAGGAGCTGGCCGACCGGCACTTGTGAACTGCTTCTGCTTCGGGCACCACGCGGCAAGAAAGACTGAGGAAGATGGCGTCGGCTGACGCTTTTATACCCCAGGCGCTCTGACGTCGGGGAAAGGGCGACATCAGCCGACACTGGACCCAGACTTTGGAATCCGGCCGACCGAAGGGCTGCCTGAGGCAGGACAACCCGTATGTGATGACTGCAGATGCATCCTTGAAGGACATCATGGCTAACCCCCCAAGTCCATAATGGCTGTATGGGCAACACCAGTGGGATCCAAAGAAAAACATGGGTGGAGTGAGGAACCAGCTTTTGCCATAGCCGATTCACCCACCTGTAGATAAGGCAAGCTGTTAAGCCTGCTGTGGTGGCAAAGGCTGTTTAGTTAACTTTCTTTTTGTGGCTGGAAGCAGGACAGTGGGACCAGTAGCTTAGTTCCATGGCCAAGCCAGAAATTGTGCTTCTTTATCATGGAAACCAAGCTGTAGAAACCTGTAACATTTAGGTAGTAGTAAAAAGTAACTTTTCCTAGTAAACAGTAATAAGCACTCTACACTTTACCATCCCAAAAAGTAATTTAAATATGGGAGGATTTCATAAATGTTACCACAGTACAGAGTGTACACTTTGTGTAACATTTTGAGTGAATTAAATTTGAAAAGTTACTTCAAGGTAGTGTTAACCTTTATGAATTCCCCTCAGTTTCCCCACAGAAAAATAACAGTTTTACAATGTTTAAATTAACTTTTAAACTGTCAAACATGTGCTCTCATTTAAAAGTAGAAGTCTCATTGCAGTCAAAAAACACATTCCCATCTTAAAATATATTTTCCTAAACAGGAAAGTGAGCTTAAACATTAAAGGGTGGAATGTTTTTCCCCAAAGGGAACGGTCTCTACCCAGCAGTGGAACAGCAAAAGCTGACCACTGATGGTCAAAAGCCCTCACAGGAAAGCTCTCTTTGGTGGCAGGAAAGCTTTGAAGGGCTTGGCACTGGAAGACTGTCTTTAGCTCAGCTTGAGTGGACTAACAGTTTGGGCTTATGGAAGGTGCCCTGACTTTGGAAGCTAGCTAGCTGGCTGTTATATCCTATGCAGGATACAACCCATTTACTTTAGACTACTGTAGCAGTGATCAATATGAACATCCTCCTGTGCTGAATCAAGAGGTTCACATGTTGTGGCAACAGGCAGAGTTCTTTCCTTACCACCTCCAACAGAAGGGAGAGGTAATGCTTCCTTAGTCAGAAAGGAGCAATCAGTAGTATTTCTAGGCTCACCTCTCATTTCCTGATTTACTCCAGGGAAAAAAGTGGCAGGGGAAATCAACTCTCCAGGTCTGTTTGCCCTGTAGAAGACTTCTGTAACTGCTTATTCCTTAAAGAAGCAAAGATCTAGGTCTATACTTCCATTTACTGCTAGCTGTTTGCTAGTAATTGTGAAGACATGCAATATTTCTGTATTCACATTAGCATTTCTAAAAATCAAGTGACTTCTAAACTACTGCACAGTATCAGGTGAAACTGTGGATGATGAAAGAAAGCTGTCATTGACATTCAGTCGTACAGTTTCAGAGATATTCAGGAGTACTTGTTTTTTAAATAATAAAAATAAGCATTATTTTTCATATTTCTGTAAATACCTCAATAAACAAACACTCCAAAAGGAACTGCTTGCTGTCACGTGGAAGCTCAAGTCTGGCTCTGCTACTATACGCCTAGGTTGTACAGCTTCAAAGATATGAAATGCTGTTTATGGAAATAAAGAGAAATTCTGTGTTTGCATTATAAAATACTAGAGTACTGATGGAAAGAATGGAAATGCATTGACTACTATTGACTGTAAAGAAAACCTTTTACTAACAATATTGCTGTTAGTACTTTTTCAATAGCATTATTCAACAAACATTAGATTTGTCTGGCACATGCTTTAACTGTTTGTTCAGAAAATGCTCAAGAATACAAGGATATGAGTAGGCTTTAAGAGGTATGACATCCCACAGCTGAAATGTGTGAATGCATTAAGCTTCATAAATGTCCCCCCCCAAAACTTAATTATATGGGTTTGGCAGCTCACAGTTCTGAAGACCAGGGTAGCTGATGAGTACACTTTCTTTCTAAAGAACAAAGTTTAGTTTTCCAAATACTAAGAGTATTCCATCCTGGATATAAGCCTAGTTCTTTTAACAGAATCCACGGATGCTACATCTGCATCTATTGGATTTTTAGCAACACAGCTTGCACCTAGGTTTCTAGGGCAGGGGAATGGGAGGTTGAATCCAATGATGCAGCTTAAAAAGCATCCTAAAGTGGAAAGCTAGGAATTTAGAAGGTTCTTGCCCTAGAAGGTTCTCTTTACTGGGATGCTGACAACTTTCTGTTTTGCCACGTCATTCATCAATGTTAAGTTTTTCCCAAATGAAAAATCTGGGGGGGTACCCAGAAGACAAGGTGCTCTCCGTCATCGATATCATACCCCATGGATAATGACAGTTGGGGCCTATGATCAAACTAATCAATTTCCTCCTCATGCTCTGAAAAAAGATAAGATATCTTTTTTAAAAAGATCTCCATTTATAGAATGGACTCCAGAAACAGATTGCTGGTCAAAATCTGGCTGCAGGTTCTGAAGAAAATGTAGAAACCTCTGAGCCAGCTTAAACCAGTCTTGTGGAAGAGTCTGGCAGGTTGGAGTTAAGTACTCACCAAATGGTAAAGGCTGAATTTGCAGACATTTGCAGATCAAAACAGGTGTCATAAAAGAATGGTTTTCTACCAGGAATGTAGCAGCTTGTAAGGGGATATGGCATACCCCAGATGCACCTTAGAATCACAGGCATCTGCTTTTACCACCCTAATCTTCCATAACTATAATGCATTTTTTGAATATGGATGCATGAAACTCAGTGTTTGACTATCCAGATAACTGCTTCAAGCAGAGGACAGGCTAGTAGCTGAATGCATAATGACATACAAAGAGGCAATATTACAGGCCGCAGTCATAATACGCAACTGGTCCAAGAGCTGAAAGGGTCTTCATGAAGCTACATTCCTCAGACCTAGAGAACCTGAAGTGCTAGAAGTGCAGCCGTCTTCCAGCCCTCACCTTTGTGGGCCAGATTCTCCTTTCCAGCATGCTTTTTCTTTGAGATGGATATTCACAGAAGTCTGATGCTGCTGTTAGTAGACAAGTCTCTTTTGGTCAAGATATGAACAAATGGCCAACTCCTTTCTAATAATGGAATTTCTACTAACCCCAGCACAAACAGAGCAAGTGGACATGTCACAGTTAAATCCTAAGCAAAACACAAACTAGGTATGAAAATATTCATAAGGAATGGTCTCTTACAGGTGCACACAGAAACTCTTTCCTGGGCAGACTAAGCATTAGCTTGACCACACACATGTAAATAGCCAACTATATCCACAAAGGTTAAAGACAACCACAAGGCTTTCGACAGCTATATAGGAAACCTTAAAGGCAGCACACATCAATGTGCTGAACTGTTGGTCAATGGTGCCACATTCACTGAGAAGAGCAACACAGTGAAATTGCTGGCTGACAAATTCATGTCAAACTTCACCCCCCACTCCTCCCTACCTCCTTCCCCATGAAATACCATCTAACGTACTCCCTCCAAGAATTAGCAGGTCCTGGCAGCATTTGTTAAGGCCAAAAACATGGCCTAAATTGCTCCAACAATACCCCCATGATGCCTCCTAAATAGCTTCAAACATGACATATGACTTGAGTCAAATTTCATAGCCTCAAAAAAGGCATTGAACCACGACAATGGAGGACTGCAACAATTATCCCACTTCACAAAGGTGGACAATCAAGAACTGACCTTAGAAACTATAGACCTATTAGTCAAACTACTTTAACATGGAAAGCCAAGGACGCAATTATCATGGGAGGGTGGCCTATCGGTAAGGTGTTTGCCTTACAAACACAAGGTGCAGGGTTTGAGTCTCACAAGGGATAATTGGCTAGGCTTAAAATGGCTCGCAAGGGCAGTTAGCTTAGTACTAACCTATGAACCTATGGAACTGATTGGCAAAGACATAGGCAACATTTAGACACTGGACCCAACCCAGTTTGGCTTTGTTAAGGGAAAGTCATGTTACTAAATCTTGTGGAGTTTTCATGAATATAAGACAATGATTAGAAATAGATCATGATTGCCCACTGTTACAACATAAAGAGTTTATAGACAATCAGTATTATGTATTCTAAGTGAAGTAAGAGTCAGGGTTAAGGCAGGGACATAACCAATGTGTTAGTAGTGTTTAAGGCCCTTTTTGAATTTGGTTAGAGAGGAGGTCATAGTAAGCTCAGAAGATAGCGTTCCAAATTTTGCCAACAGAGTTAGTGAACAGAGTCACCAGCTGCATTGTTGGATTTAACTGTTTGAACTAACAGTTTGTTACATGAGCGTAGAGTCTTGAAGTTGCTATAGGGGGTAAACTAGGTTAAGTATTGGTGTATTTTCAGGTTGGTATAGAATCTTGTATCCAATTATTTGGTTATATTGTAGTAGTTCAAATCATCCCAGTTGATTTAAGTTCAGACAGTGGTGTGTTCTATACACTGCTCCAGTTGCAAATCTAGCAATGTTGTGGTAGCAGCTTGACAGCTAAAAGTGACCTAAACAAGCTATCAAGCTGTTACCACAACACTGTTCGATTTGCAGCTGGTGCAGAGTATGGAACACACCACTGTCTGAACCTAAATAAACTGGGATGGCTTAAACTACCCAACCTACTACAATATAACCAAATATAAGATTCTATACCAACCTGAAAATACACCAATACTTAAAAACCTATTTACCCCCTATAATATGCAGACTGTAATCTGGCCTTTGGCAAATGAGTGGTCAAGGTAGAAAGTACAGTTGTGTACACTTACCATAAATGTAGATGTTAGAGTGTATTCACTGTTGCAGTCATTACATTTGGGTAATCCTGCTGGCAGGTTGCCCTCAGCCAGCCTGAATTCCAAAGTCTTGGGTCCTGCATCGGCTGCTGTCGCCCCTTCCCTGACGTCAGGTCTTTAGGGGTATAAAAGAAGCAGCCCACGCCATTTTCTTTAGTTTTTCTTGCCCCAGATCTCAGGTGCCCCCTAAAAGGATTGCCAAAATTTGTCTATGTATAATTACATGCACCAATATAAAATTTACCTTCATCTACAAGCAAATACACCACATAGGTTGTATAAATCAGAGAAGGAAAGATAGGTTCCATCAGAAGAAAAGGGGGATGGAGGGTGGGTAACCTGGACTGCAACAGTGAATACACTAACATCTACATTTATGGAAGTGTTCACAACTGTACTATGTTCTTCGTGTTTCACTGTTGCAGTCATTACATTCGGGTAGAGTCCCAAAGCTAAGGTTGGGGGGCTGGAGCTAAACAGCATTAGGAGCGGCTAAGAGGCCCTGTAACACTGCAGTGGCAAAGCCTACCCTGGATTTAGAGTAGAATGGCAGATGATAGTGCTTTGTAAAGGTGTGCATTGAACTCCAAGTAGCAGCCTCTAAAATGTCCTTGGTAGGTACTCCTCTGAGAAAGGCTGCTGAAGTGGCTGCAGCTCTGGTCGAGTGTGGCCCAATGCCCTTAGGTACTGGCCTGCCATGGTGTACATAGCAGAAATGAATGCAGTGGCCTATCCACTGAGATAGTCTGGTCTGAGATGGCCTTTCCTTGTGATCCTGCAGAATATGTCACTAGTAATTGCTCTTTCTGAAAACTTTGGTTCTGTCCAAGCAGAATCTAATTTGTCTGTGTACGTCCAAAGAATGCAGAATTCTCTCCCCCTTGTTCTTTGGATTTGGATAAAAGGTTGGCAGGTGAATAGTTTGGTTGAGAGCCACACTGGACACCACCTTAGGCATAAATGTTGGGTTTGTCCTCAGAGAGACCCTGTCTGGATGAACAATGATAAAAGGTTCCACAGCCATGAGTGCCTATAGCTCTGAAACTCGTCTTGCAGAAGTTACTGCAAGGAGCAGAGCTGTTTTCAAAGATAAAAACTTTATATCAGCAGTAGCAGCTGGCTCAAAAGGAAGCAGGGTGAGTTTTTCTAAGACATAGTTGAGGTCCCATGCAGGCATTGGTGATCTCCTTGGAGGTCTTAAATTTTTGGCTCCTCTGAGGTACTGCTTTAATAAAGGATGAGAAAAGATTGGTGGCTCTACATTTAATGAGCCGAAATGGCAGAGGCATGAATTTTAATAGATGAGAAAGATAGGCCTTTGTCCAGCATCTCAGTTAAGTATTGCAAAATCAGAGGAATATTTGGCACAGCTGTATCAGTTTCTTGTGCCTGGTTACAAGCACAGAATCTCTTCCATGTTCCAGCATAAGATTTTCTAGTACTAGGCCTTCTGGCTTCCAAAATGACATCCATCACAGCATTACTGAGAGGTGTGTTTTGTATGACTACATTATTCGCCATGCTGTCAGGTTTAAAGTTCTGAGTTGGCTGTGTAGGATCTGACTGTTTTGCTGGGTCAGATGAGGTATTTGAGGTAAGGTCCTAGCTGGGCATTGAGGCAAGCTCCTTAGTATTGGATAACAGTACTGGAGGGGCCAGTCTGGGGCAATCAGTATCATCTTCAGCTTCTCCTGTCTGACCTTTAGGAGTACCTTGGGGAGGAGAGGCAGAGGGTGAAATGTATATACTGATAGGTTTTTCCAGCTGAAAGATAGGGCGTCCACTTTCCATGCTTGTCTGTGATAAACTCTTGTGCAGAATCTTTTTAGTTGGTAGAGGGGAGGCAAATAGATCTATGTCCGGGCATCCCCATTTCCTTGTTATCATGCTGAAGACTTGTGGGTCCAGGTGCCACTCGTGGGGATCCATGAGGTTTCTGCTTAGTTCGTCTGCCAGAGTATTTTTCCTTCCTGGCAGGAATTGTGCCTGCAGATGTACTTGGTAAGCCAATGCTGTGTCCCACAAAGTCATGGCTAGTCTGCAAAGGGGGTAAGAATGTGTGCCCCCCTGCTTGTTTATATACCACATGACCGTGGTGTTGTCTGTCCCTATCAGTAGTTGCCCTGGATGAAGTAGGTCCTTGAAGGCTGTCAGGGCATTTTGAACTGCTAGCATCTCTTTTTGATTGATATGTAGATGCATTTGGTTTGAGGTCCATGTGCCCTGAATGCATCTTCCTGCCATGTGGGCCCCCCCAGGCATAATCTGATGCATCCGTTGTTGGTGTCTGCCTGGCTGGGGGTAATGTGAATGGCTGTCACTTGTTTTGGTGACAAGCCTTTGCCCACCATCGAAACTCCTGTTGCAGGCAGGGAATGAGAGTAATCATAGTTTCCAGGCTGTGGCAATGTTGAGTCCATACACTTTTTAGGTACCATTGAAGTTTCCTCATATGCAGTCTTGCATATGGAATTAGTAGGATGCTGGATGCCATGCTGGATGCCATGAAGCCCAAAGTCTGCAGAATTTTTCTTGAAGATAAGTGGGCCTTTGTTGCCAACATTTTGAAATAGGTAGTCAGTTGTCTTTGTTTGTCTGGCATGAGATAAGCCATCTGGGCAGTTGTATTTAAGCTTGCACCCAGGAATATTATCTCTTGAGAGGGTGCTAGTTTTGATTTCCTTTCGTTGACTGTGTACCCTAGGCATGTTAGAAGTCTTTTCATAAACGCTATATGCTGTTGAAGAATGTCCTTGTTCTCTGCTGGAATTATGACAGTCGTCCATGTAAGGATATATCTGTATTCCTCTGTCTGCAGAATGTAATTACTGGTGCCATGCACTTTGTAAAGACCCTGGGCGCAGTAGATAAACCAAAGGGCAGTACAGAGAATTGGTAATGCATTGAGCCAGCCTTGAATATGAGGTATCCTCTGCATATTTGTCTGACTGGGACATGCAGGTATGCCTCATTTAGGTCTAAAGTCACTAGCCAAGTGTTCTTGCCCAGCATGGGCAGAAGCTGCTGCAAAGTCAACATCTTGAATTTTGGTATATCCAGGAATGTGTTCAAAATAGATCGGTCCAGTATTGGCCTCCAGGCCTTGTCCTTTCTGGGTACCAAGAACAGTCTTGAGTAAAATCCTTGTCCCTGCTCTTGGTCTGGTACTTGTTGAATGGCCCCCATATCCATGAGGGATAAGACTTGTTTTTGTGCCTCTGCCCATTGATTTTTTGGCAGATCTGGCCAGCCGTTTGCCTTTGGCAGGGTATGGAAATGGAACTTGTAGCTTTGTGACAATATTTAGGACCCATTTGTCCTGAGTTATAATGTGCCAATTTTGAGAAAAAAGTGCTAATTTTCCCCCTAAGGGTGCGGCCAGGAGATAAGTGCTTGGTGCAGGCAGGGGGAAGTCACTGGGACGGTTTCCTGTATGGTTGTGATTTATCTTCTCCAACTTTGGAGGTAGAAGCCCCCCATTGCTTTCAGCAGGATAAACCTTGCACCTGGAATCTGCCACTAGGGCGTCTGGAGCTACCCCCTTTGAGGTCTGTCTGACACAGGAAAGGACCAATTCTTTGTTGGCTACTGTGTCTACTAAACCTAGGTAGCTGTCTTGTAAAAAATCTTTGACCGTTTGCATAGATTTAGCTTTGTCCTCCATTTTCTTTAACACCTCTTCTGCCTTAACACCAAACAAAGTATCATGCTGTAAAGGTGCATCTAATAATTTAACTTTAACATGATCAGGCAGATTTTGTTCCTTTAACCAAGCATGCTTCCTAATTACAGAACCTGTAACTGCGGCCCTGCAGGAGGCCTCTAAAGAATCAAAACCACATTGCAAAGTATGCTTTCCAACTTGTTCAGCTGCATGCAATAAATCCTGCATTTCTTTGTTTTCTGCACATTCAGAGTATAACATTTTCTGTTTAAGCAATCCCATGACATGTTGCTGATATTTGAGCACATGAAACTGACAGTTTAAGGCCCTTATAGCCAAAGTAGCAGATGTGTAAACCTTTTTTCCCCCATCTATCCAGTGCCCTACAATCTCTGTCGGAGGGGGTAGGGTTTTTTTTGCAGTGGAAGCCTTAACTCCTTTGGGACCCTGAGAAATAGTTTCTGGGTCTGCAGCAGCGTTTTTAAAAAGTAATTTATGAGAGTCAGGAACCCTGTAATATCTGTCAGGCTTAACAGGAGCTGGAGGGTAAGGAGTCAGGGGTAAGACTAGACTCCGAAAACACATCATCCACAATGTCTAACACAGGTGGGATGGCTAGTGGCTTGTGTTGAGGTAGTAAAAGGAAATCCCTGAGCCTCTTTTTAGATTCTGAAAAATCTTGGCTCTCCCAGTGGAAATGTTCCCGCATGGTATGTAAGGTTTCCCCGAAAGAATAGTCCTCTGGAGGAGAAGCTGAAGGTAGAGATTCTTCAGCATCAGAATCCTCATGGGGGAAGAGAGTATTCCTGATCAGAAGAGGAATCAGAAGAAATGGAAACCTGATCTGAAGATTCATAGTCAGTCTCTTGCCTAGGCCTCTTATCAGGAGGGGGATGGGAACCCCTGATCAAGGTAATCAAGTCTTCGGCCATTTTGAGCATCTGTTTTTTGGGCATAGAGGCCTGACCACGTGGCTCTTGAATTTGTTTCTTTGCTTTGAAAGGTGCTTTAGTTTTCGCCTTTGAAGCTGAAGTCGGTTTGATGTAAAGATGTTTAGGTCTGAATACACCCTCAGAAGCCAGTGCCTGCTCAGTGGCTCCGGACCCATCTGAAGGGATAATATCCGAGGCTCCAATACCTTGAGTTTCCAGGGGCATGGTCGACTCCACGTGGGAATTGGTAGCGGGCTGCGACTCTAAAGTAGCAGGCATCAGGGGCTGCAAAAGCGCCTCACTGAGGACCGGCGAACTGGCGACTGGCTTAGGAGAAGCTTTGTCATCAGTTTTGGGCCTCGGTTGTCTATCTCTTTCCTTTTCTTTGCCGTTTTTTTGTGGACTCCAGTAGTCGGATGGCTATCCAACGACATTTCTGGATAATTAAACCGGCGTCCGAAATAGTTTAAAGCAAAATCATACAGACGCTTAATAGTGCGTTGGTTAAATCTAGCACAAAACAGACAACCAGAAATGTTGTGATCAGGGCCTAGGTATGAAATACAGTAAGAATGAAAATCCTTATGAGGTATTTGCTTCCCACAAGAAATACAATTAACTTTTTCTGAAATCGGTCTGGAGCAAGAAAAAAAAGTTTCCCCAATGGGGTACTTAGCATTATTGAAGACTTTGGATCTGAAACTCGAACACGAAAATCTCAGCAGTCGGCCGACCGGCACTTGCGAACTGCTTTTGCTTCGGGCACCGCGCGGCAAGAAAGACTGAAGAAAATGGCGTTGGCTGCTTTTTTTATACCCCTGATGACCTGACGTCAGGGAAAGGGTGACAGCAGCCGACGCAGGACCCAAGACTTTGGAATTCAGGCCGGCTGAGGGCAACATGCCAGCAGGATTACCCAAATGTAATGACTGCAACAGTGAAACATGAAAAACATCAAGGGGTCAAAAGCCTGGTGAAACTTTTACAGCATATCAGAGGAACAAAGACCAAAACATGCAGATTTGGTGATTTAAGGGATGAGTTGATAAAGGACAGACTTGTATTAAAGAAGATGCTGTGAGAAAGATTTTGCTTCGTGACAGTGATTTTAGAAAAGCACACAAATATGCTTGCAAACGAGAATAGCTCTAGAAAGCACACTGATAAAGCTCATGTTGAAAGCATGCAGCTCATGGTTAAAAGAAACAGGACCAAAAACATGGCAGCAACAGTAGCCCCAACATGGCAGCAACTGTAGCCCTTGCAGCCCTTACTAGTAAACCCCAGAGCTTTCCAGCAAATATCAGAGTTTGCACAGTTTCAATGAAGCATAAGAGTGAATCAGCAAACTCAAAGCATGGACGCCAACCTAGTTTCATTGTCAACTGTCATAATTGTGGTGGAAGTTATGAATCTAAAAGGGAACAATGTTTAGCTTTTGGTCAGCCATGCCACAAATGCAATAAATGTAATCATTTCAAAAGGTTCTGTAAATTAAAAGACCCACATTATTTTATCAAAAGGGAGCATTTAAAGAAACAAATTGATCAATTGAAAAGCTGCAGCCCTACTCCTTGTTGATGGCGTGTCAATGCTTTATGAAACAGCTGATGCAGTAGATTTGAGGGCAAAGAATTAAGTATTGTGCACTGTTCGTATAAATGTCGAACCCATAGAGCTCAAAGCGGTCAGGTTCCAAGTGCAATGTTATGCCAGCAGCAACATTTGCTAAAGAATGTCATGGTCAAAGGCTTGATTTGGCAAGGGGTGCGAAGCTTGTTGCTTATGATGGTGAAGAAATTCAGATTGAAGGCTTGGTGCTTTCATCTTACTCTGCTGAGAGAAGCTATGACTTATTTTATGTGGTCAAGAGGCACATCCAGTCATTATTAGAGCTCAGAGATGGTTTGAAAATGGGACTGTTTTCATTCAACAAGGAAGTCCATCATGTTAGCTTGAAAGTCCAGTTATCAGGCCAGCTGGAAAACTTCCAATAGCCATGTAGGAACGAGTCAAAGCAGAGTTAGATAAAATAGTGTGACAAGGTGTGATTTGTCCAGTTGCAGAACCAACTGAGTGGGTATCTTCTATGGTGGTAGCTCATAAGAAAAGTTCAGATGACATGAGAATATGTACTGACCCACGAGATTTGAACAAAGCACTAAAAAGACATCATCCAATGCACACAGTTGAAGTCACAGCTTTGATGCCAAATGCCACTTTTTTCTGTCCTAGATGCATAAAGCTCATTTTGGTAAATTCAGTTCAACAAGAAATCCTCATTACTAACTACTTTCAGTACTCCGTTTGGCAGGAACAGATTTATGAAAATGCCATCTGGGATAAATTCTGCATGTGAAGTCTTTCAACGTGCAAGGGAGCAAACTTTTTCTGAGTATCCTTGTACTATTATAGTAGACAACATAATAGTAGGAGGTCAGGGTGAAGCTGAGCATGACAGAAACCTCAGAAATTCTGGAAACAGCACATCAAGTGAATCAAACTCAATCCATGTAAATGCAAATTTAGGCTACAAGAAGTTACTTATCTTGGTCATTTATTCACTAGTTCAGGCCAACGACCAGACCCTTCATAGCAAACAGCCATTCTTGAGATGCCAGATGCTCCAGGCAATGTTCACGCCCTGCAACATTTTCTTGCATGGTTAACCATCTAGGCAAGTTCAGCCCAGACGTGAGACAACTTTCAGGACCGCTTAGAGAGCAGACACTTAAAGATGTATCCTGGTCTTGGTTAGAGCAACACCAAAGAGCATTTGATGCCCTGAAACAGAGAATTGCTAGTCCAACAACTCTCAGATAGTATGATGTCCACAAGCCACTCATGTGATGCTTCGAAATTTGGGCTCGTGCAGTCATTCTGCAAGAGGATCAACCTGTTGCCTATGTATCGAGAACTCTTATCCAAACTGAAATGCAGTAATGCAGCATGCTCAGATCGAGCAATAGCTTTTGGCAATTGTGTTTGCATGTTCAAAGTTCCATGATTATGTTTATGGTAGACCTATCCAGATTGGAAAAGACCACCAACCTGTAGTCACTATCTTGAGAAAGCCTATCCTTTTAGCTCCAGCCAGATTGCAACGCATGATGCTGAGATTGCAGATGCATAATTTTAATATTGTCTACAAGAAAGGCAAACTTATTTATCTTGCTGATACATTATTCATATCGCCCAGAAGCACCACAAAACAGCATGAGAATGAGTACCTTGATTCTAAAGTCATAGGAGTGAGAATTTTTTCCTCCACTCATCTTGATGAGCTAAGATCACACAGTCACAGATTCACTTTTACAAAGGCTCAACCACTTAATCAAGGATGGCTGTCAAAGCAATCTAGTTTACTTCAAGAAGTTCACCCTTATTTTCCATACAGAGATGAGATTTTGTTTGACAATGGTAATTGTTCTAAAGTCCTTGCAACAAGAGTGCATTACTATCTTGCATCGTGGTCACCCAGGAACAGACTACCAAAAGGGCAAAAGGACTAGTACTTCGGCCTTCTATGTCACAATACACAGAGCACTTTCATCTTGTTCCGTGTGTAATAGTACTAAGCCACATCAACAGCAGGAACCATTTCAGCTAAACCAGATTTCTGAACTACCTTGGTCGACAGTAGCCACTAACATTTTCGAGTAGAATGGACAACATTATTTGGTGTTAGTAGACTCTTATTCCAATTGGTTCGAAGATTGATCCACTTCCTAATCTAGCATCCAGTACTGTCATTACCAAGATGAAGCATCATTTTGCAGTCCCTGGTAGTCCGCACAAAGTTATTTCTGACAATGGCACACGGTTCACAAGCCAACAGTTCAAAAGATTTGCAGAAGAATAGGACTTTACTCATGTCACAAGTAGCCCTCACTACCTGCAGTCAAATGGTTTTGGCAAAATGTACAGTTCAAAGTGCAAAACTGTTACTAGAGAAGTCAAAATGAGACAATTTTGACGTTTTTGTGAATCTCGGAAATATTCCTCGTGATAAACATCTTGGTTCACCTGCCCAGAGGCTTCTGTCAAGACAAACCAGAACCTCATTACCAATCGGTAGTCAATTGTTGGTTCCATGTGTGAAGAACAGGTCAGTGAAAACCAATCTGTTGAAGCGTTCAACCCAGAAGACCTACTACAAAAAGATCAGCAAACCGCTCAATCCATTACAAGGAGGAGAAGTGGTAAGGATGTAAACGTCCAAAGTTTATGATCAGATTGGAGTTGTGAGGAGCATTTCCCAGAGCAGAGATCACACATTGTGAAATCACAAGGAGCAAAGTTTAGGAGGAATCAAACATTTGAGACCAATGTGCGAGCCTATACCACAGCACACAGGCTATGAGAAAGACCAATTCAGAGTGAGTTGTCCGGTGTTCCAATTCCAGAAGAAGTTTCAGAGAATATCCCCATTCCTGTGACGAATCCAGAAGCTCCTGATAAGAGCTGTTCACTGAAGACCGTCCCTGTTGCCAAATTCAGTTCAGATTATTATGTTACCAGATCCAGTCATGCCTCCAGATCATGTAACAGATGCACAGCAACTATGACATGAACATTGTATTTTCTTTCCAATGTCTATAACAATCAGTGTCTAACTCTAATCATTCTTTTTAAGAGGGATGATTTAGATCAATGTGTGTGCATGTACCTTTAAGAAGCTATCCAACGGCTTGCAAAAGTGTATAAATACTGAGCATGCGCAAGCTAGATGTAGTAAGCTGTTGAGATGTAAACATGTATGTACGTAAGGTGCATCTGTTAATCAATTCGTTTATATTTTATGATGCTGCTATTCATCCTGATGTGTTTCTATGTATTAAAGCATCTGAACAAAATATCCCGCCTACTTGTCTTCTATGTTACAGAGGAATGAGCGGCACTGCCCCTAGAGTATTTAAGAGGCCACTCCTTTCCAATATGTCAGTGAAGAGGAAAAGGCCCTGGAAGATGCATCTTTACTGTGCTTCACTTTGCCTTGCCATAGTGGGTGTTAATATATACCAGAGGACAACCAATGTGCAATGGTTTGCTTAGTAACAAGTTGACCCTTCTTTGCTAGTGTGTAGGAAATAAAAAGCCTTTCAGCCTTCCTGAAGAGTTTCATTCTTTTAAAGGTAGTACATGAACTGCCAGTGCACATCCAAAATATGAAATATCCTCTCTTCCTTATTCTTTGGTTTTGGGAAGGTCACACTGAGTTTGACAGACACAGTAAATTCTGAGACAACTTTCGGCATGAAGAAGGGGTCAGTGCATAAAACAACCCTATCCCTGTGGAAAATAAGGTAAGGTTGTCCCATCGTGACAGCTTGCCCCTCAAAAAACTTGGCTTGCAGATGTCAGAGCAATAAACAAAACAGCTTTCCATGTGAAGAGCTACAGATCAGCCAAAGAATCAGGTTCAAAAGGTGTCAAGGTCAAAATTTCCAGGAAACAGAATAGATACCATGAAGCAGGGATTTGCTTCCAAAGAGTCTCATATGCAATACACCTTTCATGAACTGTTTTACCAAAAGAGGGGGATGCATTGGCAGACAAGCAGAAATGACCACTAAATGCACCTTAATGAACACATACGATAAAGCTATCCTGAAGTAGCTCACACAAATATTTCAAAACCAGAGGGATGTTAATCTCAAGGGAGAGTACAGTGGTGTACACTTACCATAAATGTAGATGTTAGAGTGTATTCACGGTTGCAGTCATCATCTGTGGGTTACCCCTGCTGTGGTAGCCCTTGGATGGGCCGAAAACCAGAGTCTGTTTTTCTGCGTCGGCTGCAGTCTCCTGTAGTCTGACATCACGACATCAGCACTATAAAGCAAGGCAGCCAACGTCATTACATCAGCTCTTCTTGCCCTAACACGTCAGAAGCACAAGGAAATAAGGTAAAGTTGCCCTGGTGGAAAGAGGATACAAGGGGGATGGAGGGAGGGAAACCAGGAATGCAACAGTGAATACACTCAAACATCTACATTTATGTTAAGTGTATACAACTGTACTATGTTCTTCATGTTTCACTGTTGCAGTCATCACCTGTGGGAGGATTCCCAAAGCTGAGGAGAGGGGTGGAATGACAGGTTAGAGCCCTAAGCATGGGTCAGCAAGCCTGCAGAACTGCAGATACAAACCATCCTAGACTTAGAAAAAAAAGAGGTAGGTGGTAATGCTTTGTAAAGGTATGGACAGAGGTCCAGGTGCCAGCTTCCAAGATGTCATTGGTGGGGACTCCTCTGAGGAAGGCTGTGGAAGTGGAGGCTGCCCTCATGGAATGAGTACAAACAGACTCGGGGGGGGGGGGGCATTCCACATGTAGTCTGTAGCAGATATGGATACAGCGCTATATCATTTGAAAATAGTTTGCTTGGAAATGGGCTTCCCCTCTGCCCTTGGGGCAAAGCTGACAAGCAGCTGGTCTGTTTTTCTGAAGGGTTTAGTACAGTCCAGGTAGTATCAGAGTTGCCAGTGCATGTCTAGCGAGTGCAGAATTCTTTCCACCTTGTTCTGAGGGCTGGCCTGGTTGTGGGTCACATCAGATGCCATCTTGGGCATAAATGAGGCGTTGGTCCTCAGGGAGACCTTGTCTGCATGGAAAATGATGATGAAGGGCTCAACAGCCATGAGTGCCTGAAGTTCTGAAACCCTTCTGGCTGAGGTGATAGCTAATAGAAAGGCAGTCTTCCAGGAGAGGTATTTCAATACTGCTGAAGCAGCAGGTTGAAATGGAGGTAAGGTTAGTTTTTCTAAAACATAATTCAGGTCCCAGGTTGGAAGTGGGAGGTCTGATATTAGAAGCCCCTCTGAGGAAATGTTTAATCAAAGGATGTGAGAAGAGGGGTAGGTCTGAATCGAAATGGGCTGAAATGGCTGAGGCATGGATTTTTTTTAATAGAAAAGGAGAGGCCATTATTGAGTAACTCGGCTAGATAGTCCAAGATAAGCGGGATGGAAGGATGTGAGGTACTGGCTCCAGCGGCAGAATCATTTCCATTTCCCTGCATAAGATTTTGTGGTGCTGGGCCTTCTGGGCCTCTGTGATAATGTCTAGGACCCGTTTGCTTAACAGGGACCCCTTGTTTGCTTTTGAGGTATCAGCCATGCTGAAAGAATGAGAGTCTGCAAGTCTGGATGCAGTATCTCCCCCCCACACCTAGGTGAAGAGGTCTGAGATCAGGGGAAGCTTCTTGGGGGCTCTAAAGTCAGGCTGCGCAGTAAGGGGTACCAATGCTGTCTGGGCCAATCTGGGGCAATGAGGATGGCCTTCGGTCTCCTCCCTTATTTTAATCAGTACCTTGGGAGTAAGAGGCAGATGGAACACATACACAAAGAGGGAGTTCTAGGGGAAGGTCAAGGCATCCACCTTCCACGCTAGGGGGTGATGCTCCCTGGTACAGAATTTTTTCAGCTGGTGGTTGAGGTGCGAAGCAAAGAGATCCACCTCTGGAATTCCCTACTTCTGAGTGATTTGCAGAAAGAATTTTCTGTGGAGCTGCCATTCGTGGGGTCCAGTAAGTTTCTGCTTAGGTAGTCTGCAAGGGTGATGTTGACCCCTGGTAGGTACTGGGCAATTAGGTGTAGACCCATGGAGGTGGCCATCAGCCAGAGTTTCAAGACTAGCCTGCGCAGAGGGTAAGATTGGGTCCCCCTATGTTTGTTGATATACCACATTACTGTGTTGTCCATTTTTGTAAGGAGAACCCCTGGCCTGAGATGGGGTTTGAAGGATGTCAGAGCCTTTTGTACTGCCATCATTTCTTTTTGACTGATGTGTAAGGGAAGATGCTGGGCATCCCAAAGACCTTGGGTGCACCTGCCTAGGTGAGCACCCCAAGCAATGTCAAAGGCATCTGTGGTGACGGTCTGGCCTGTAGGGCGGAGGTTGACGGGAAGACCCTTGTTCTTGGCACAGGCCCCTGCCCACCAGAGAAACTCGGCCCTTATACAAGGGATCAGAGGGAGAGAGGTCTCTAGAGAGAGAGTGCTGACACAAAAGGTTCTTTAGATACCACTGAAGTTTTTTCATGTGAAGCATGGCCAGAAGAATTAGAAGGATGCAAGATGCCATGTACCCCAGGGCTTGCAGGAACTTCCTCGCAGTGAGGGGACTACTGGAAGACAGCTGTGTAAAGTAGAGCGGCAGGAAGCTCTGCTTTTCTGCGGATCAGAAGGCCATTTGGGATGCTGTGTCTAGCAGTGCTTCCAAGAAAGTGATCTTCCCAGAGGGTGTTTGCTTTGATTTCTTCTCATTGATGGTGAACCCTAGGGAAGTTAGGAGGGTTTTGACAAAGAGAAAGGTCCTGGAGCAGATTTTCTTTGCACTCTGCCTGAATGAGGCAATCGTCCACATAAGGGTAAATCTGTATATTTCTCTGTCTGCAAAATACTATGGCTGGGGCTAAGCATTTAGTGAATATTCTGGGTGCAGTAGATGAGCCAAAGGGTAGCGCAGAGAACTGAAAGTGTTGTGAGCCTGCTCTGAAACGCAGGAATTTCCTGCAGGATTCCCTTATGGGGGTGTGGAGGAGCTAGGGTCACTAGCCAGGCATTGTTTGTCAGCATAGGCAGCAGCTGCTGCAAAGTTAGCATTTTGAATCTGGGGACCACCAGGGAAATGTTCAAAATGGATAGATACAGGATGGGGTGCCAAGTGCCTTCTTTCTAGAACATGGAATACTCTGGAATAAAAGCCTTTGCCTGTTTGATCTGAGGGGACAGGTTCTACTGCCCCCTGGGATACGAGAGTTTGCACCCGTTTCAATGCCTCTGCCCACTGATTTAGAGGTAAATCTGGGTACCCTCTTGGAATTGGGAGCTCGCTGAAAGAATTGTATACCTGAAAAATGATCTTTAAGACCCATTGGTCCTTTGTTACAGAAAGCCAATTTTCTTTGCAGAGGGAGAGCCTTCCTCCTAGCTTTTGGTGAGTGAAGGGAGGACAGAGGTGGGAAGAGGAGTCACTGGGAGTTTTTGGCATAGAAGGGTGGCTTAGAACTCTCTGCCCTTGGGGTGGAAGCGGTCCACTGTTTGCTTCTCTGCTGGCCCTGGGATAGGGGCCTGGATGGCCTGCCTCTGCAGAGTTTACCTTGGCCCTGTCTGCTAGGTGCAGGGAAGGATGGGTGCTTAGAGGGAAAGTTCCTGTTGAACCTGGGAAGTTAAACCTGAAAGAAATCTTACTGTTTGCATAGATTTTGCTTTGTCTTCCATCTTTTTAAACCCATCTTCTGCTTTTACTCCAAACAAGCGGTCCTTATCCAGGGATGCATCAATTAGTTTAGACTTGACATGATCAGGGAGAGGTTGTTCCTTCAACCATGCACGTCTTCTAATGAAAGATCCTGAAAAGTACAGTTGTGTACACTTACCATAAATGTATATGTTAAGAGTGTATTCACTGCTGCAGTCATCACATTTGGGTTATCCTGCCAGGGGTAGCCCTCAGTCGGACCGAATACCAGAGGTTTAGTATTTCTGCATCAGTTGCTGTCGCTTCAAGACTGACGCCAGGTCGTCAGTGGTATAAAAACAGGCAGCCAACGCCATTACATCAGTTTTTCTTGCCCTGTCAGGAGCCCTCAAGAGGGAGTTACGTTACGGTGGAGAACACCATCAGTCGAAAGTAAATACCAAAATTTTTTTGTAAGGGGGGAGAGAGAGAGAGACACAAGGGGGATGGAGGGAAGGAAACCAGGACTGCAACAGTGAATACACTCGAACATCTGCATTTATGGTAAGTGTACACAGCTGTACTATGTCCTTCGTGTTTCACTGTTGCAGTCATCACATTTAGGTTGATTCCCAAAGCTGAAGAAAAGGGTGGATGCAGTCAAGATGACTTGGAGCTGGCTAGGATGCCCTGCAAGACTGCTGTGGCACAGCCTGCCCTGGATTTGGAGAAGATATGCAGGTGGTAATGCTTGAAGGTATGAACAGATGTCCATGTTGCAGCCTCCAGGATGTTCCTGGTGGGGACCCCTCTGAGAAAAGCTGCAGAGGTGGAGGTTGCTCTGGTGGAATGTGACCTGACCCCCTTTGGGGGTGGTTTCCTGTGTGGTTTGTAGCAGAAATGGATGCAGTGTGCTATCCATTTAGAGATGGTTTGGATATGACTTTGCCCTCTGCTCCTGCAGTGAAGCTGACTAGCAAATGATCAGTGTTTCTAAAAGACTTAGTCCTGTCCAGGTAGAATCTGAGCTGTACGTGCACATCTAGAGAGTGCAGAATCCTTTCCTCTGTTTTGTGGGTGAGGGAAAAAGGTGGGCAAATGAATGGACTGGTTGAGAGCCACACTGGACACCACTTTAGGCAGGAAGGATGGGTAAAGCCCTGAGGGAGACCCTGTCAGCATGGAAAATGATGAAGGGCTCCACAGCGATAAGTGCTTGCAGCTCTGAAACCCTTCTAGCTGAAGTAATGGCCAGAAGCAAAGCAGTCTTCCAAGAGAGAAATTTTAACACTGCTGAAGCTGCAGGTTCAAGGGGGGGGGGGGGCAGGGTGAGGTTTTCCAACACAAAGTTAAGGTCCCAAACTGGGGTAGGAGCTCTTCTGGGTGGCCTTAAGTTGTTAGCCCCTCTTAGGAACTGTTTGATGAGAGGTTGTGAGAATAGCAATGGCTCTGAGCTGAAATGAGCAGAGATGGCTGAGGCATGAATTTTAACAGAAGAGAAGGATAGACCCCTTTGCAGTAGGTCCGCCAGGTAATCCAGAATGAGAGGTAGGGAGGGCTGTGCCATTCCAGCTCCCTTAGGCTGGATCCATGTGCAAAATATTTTCAACTTGGATTTTCTAGTGCTGGGGCATCTGGCCTCACATATAACATCTAGAACTTGTTTGCTTAGGATGGCAGTTTGAGGCAAGGTCAGGGAATAAGCCAGTGTGCCAGGTTGAGGGTCTGCAACTGGGGATGCATGAATTCTCCATTCCTCTAGGTCAGGAGTGTTGGGATCTGGGGGTAGGTGCCATGGTGGCAGGGGTGACAGGCTGCGCAGCAGTGGGTACCAGTGATGGCGTGACCAGTCTGGGCGATCAGGATTGCTCTTTTTTTTTTCTCCCTTATTTTGAGCAGTACCCTTGAAATGAGTGGTAGTGGGGGAAATGCATAGACCAAGAGGTTTACCCACTGGAAGGATAGAGCATCCACTTTCCAGGCCTTGCTGTGAGGTTCCCTGGTGCAGAATTTCCTGAGCTGATGATTAGAGTGGGAGGCAAAGAGGTCTACCTACGGGCTGCCCCATTTCTGGGTTACAAGTGTGAAGGTTCGGAGGTCTAGCTGCCATTTGTGTGGGTCTAGCAGGTTTCTCCTTAAGTTGTCTGCCAGAGAGTTTAGGAAGCCTGGCAGGAATTGTGCTAAAAAGTGTAGTTGCATGGTTGAAGCAGTGTGCCAAAGGGTCATGGCGAGCCTGCAGAGAGGATAAGAGTGAGTCCCTCCCTGCTTGTTGATATACCACATCATTGTGTTGTTGTCTGTTTTGATCAGTAGAGGCCCCAGGGAGAGTAGGGGTCTGAACACTGTCAGGGCGTGCTGAACTAACATCTCTTTTTGGTTGATATGCATATGTATTTGATTTGGGCTCCATTGGCCCTGAATGCACCTGCCGTCCTGGTGAGAACCCCAGGTATAGTCTGATGCGTCTGTGACGAGGGTCTGGGCAGCGTGGGGTTGTGAAAGGGAAGTCCCTTGTTGTGGTTGCGTGCTGCTACCCACCAAAGAAAATCTTTCCTTAGAAAAGGTATCATTGGTATAAGAGTTTCCAGGTCTTGAGAGTGCCGACACCAAAGGCTTTTTAGGTACCCATTGTAGTTTCCTCATAGGCAGTCTAGCATATGGACTGAGTAGAATGCGAGAGGCCATGAACCCTAGAGCTTGCAGGATTTTCCTTGCGGATAACTGGGTTTTGGTGGCTAGATGAGAGAAGTAGCCTGTCAGGTAGGCTTGTTTTTCTGGAGTAAGGAATGCCATGTGGGATACTGTGTCCAGGCTTGCTCCCAGGAATACAATTTTTTTATGTGGGGGACTACTATGCATTTCTTTTCGTTAATACTATACCCCAGGGAGGTCAGCAGGTCCTTTACAAGGTCAGGTGCTGTAGCAGCTTTTCCTGACTGTCTACCTGAATCAGGCAGTCGTCTAAGTATGGGTAAATTTGAATATTTCTTTGTCTGCAAAAAGCAATGATGGGAGCCAGACATTTTGTGATAACTCTGGGAACAGTAGACAAGCCAAAGGGAAGCACAGAGAACTGAAAGTGCATAGATCCTGCCCTGAAACGTAGGTATTTCCTGCATGATTCCCTGATTGGGATGTGTAAGTAGACATCTATTAGATCTAGGGTGGCTAACCAAGCATCCTTGGAAAACATAGGTAGAAGCTGCTGGAGGGTGACCATTTTGAATTTTGATATCACCAGAAAGGTGTTCAGAATGGATATATCGAGGATGGGGTGCCAGGTGTCCTCTTTTCTGGGTACCAGGGAGAGTCTGGAGTAGAAACCTTGGCCTATCTGTTCTGCAGGAACATGCTCTATGGCCCTAATGGAGAGCAGGAAAAGGACTTGCCTTTTGGCCTCTGCCCACTGGTTTGGTGGAAGATCTGGGAACTCTTTTGGGGCTGGCAGAGTGTAGAAATAAAATTTGTATTCTTGGGACACTGTTGAGGACCCAGCAGTCGTTGGTAATGGTGGCCCAGCTGCCTGCGTGGAAGGAGAACTTTTCTCCTAGGGGCACGAGCAGGTGGGCAGAGTGAGGGGGTGGAAGTGTGAAGTCATTGTGAGTAATTACCATAAGGGGGTGGCTTTGCACTCCCTGTTTTTGAAGAGGAGGAACTCCACTGCTTAGATCTCTGCATTCCCTGAGGCTGTTGTCTGGGGGGGGGGGGTCTGCTTCCCCTGGGTCTGGGCTGAGCTGGCCTGGAGGGGACAGGAAAGGACCAGTGCTTGGAGGGCAATACCTACTGAACCTCGATGGCTAGACCTGTAAGAAGTCTGTCTGCATAGATTTAGCTTTTTCTTCCATCTTTTTTAAGACCTGTTCTGCCTTGGTGCCAAATAAGTTTTCTTTGTTCAAGGGTGCGTCCAATAATTTGGATTTGACATGGTCTGGCAAGGTCTGTTCCTTAAGCCAAGCATGCCTTCTAATGACAGAGCTGGTGACTGCTGCCCTGCAAGATGCTTCTAGGGCGTCAAAACCACATTGCACGGTGTGCTTAGTTACTTGACTTGCAGAATGCATTAACACTTGTAAGATATTTTTTGTTTGAGGAGTTACATGGTATGTTGCTGATATTTCAGCATGTGGAACTGACAATTTAATCCTCTAATAGCAAGAGTAGCAGAGGTGTATACTTTTTTACCCCATCTGTCTAATGCTCGGGAATCTCTGAGGGGGTGGGATTCTTAGCAGAGGTCGTTTGATTCCTTTAGGTCCTTGACAGATGACCTCGGGGTCAGCAGTAGGATTTTTGAAAAGAAATTTGTGAGAATCAGGACTCTAATACCTGTCACGTTTCCTGGGAAAAGGGAGGGTGTCAGGACTCAGACTGGATTCCATAAAAACATCATCCATAACATCCAGGACAGGAGGAATGGCCAGAGGTCTGTGCTGTGGTAGATCTAAGAATTCCCAGAGTCTCTTTTTAGACTGAGGATAGTCCTGACATTCCCATTGGAAATGCTCCCTTAAAGTATGTAGGGTTTCCCCAAAGGAAAAGTCCTCGGGTGGAGAGGCTGAAGGGATGGATTTCTCTGCATCAGAATCCTCATTAGCAGAGAGGGGTTGCATATCTTCATATTCAGATGCATCAGAGTCATCGGACTGCTGTTCAGGTAAAACTACTGGGGACAAGTCTCTTTCTTTCGGAAGGGGTAAGCCTGGCTTCCCCTAATCAGGATTATAAGGTCTTCCGCCATTTTAAGCATTTGAGACCGAGGGAGCAGGTGCCTGAGCTGGAGTCATTGGTTTTTTGGGTGGGGTTCGTACCGTGGGCCTTAGAAACTGGGTTGTTTTCGAAAGAACTGAAGACACAAAAGAAGTCAGTCTGCGTCGAGTATCGGTACTGCGAAGTACTTCCTCGGAAGCCGGTGCCTGCTCAGTGGCCTCGGATCCATCCAAGGTAGAGACATCCGCAGGATCCTTAGTCGAAGAGTCTTGCGGCATGCCGGACTCCAAAAAAGTCTCGGTAGCGGCCTGTGAATCCACAAAAGTGGGCATTGGGGGCTGCAAAAGCACCTCACTGAAGACTGGAGTCTTAACTGAAGCGTCGTCAGCAGTTTTGGACCTGTGCGATCTGTCCTCTGTCTTTATCCTTATGTTTTTTTGATGATCGGTAGTCGGATGGCTTACCGAAGCCATATTGGAATTAGAGGACTGAGAGCAAAAATATCTTGCTACAATAAGGGCCTGAAGCCATATATTTCTGGCGTTGAACAAAGCACAAAAGTGACAGTGGGGGATGTTGTGGTCTGAGCTTAAACAGGTGATGCAGTAAGACTGGAAGTCTCGGTGTGGTATTTGCTTTCCACAGGAGAGGCAATTGTTAACTTTTTCTGACATTGGTTAGAGCAAGAAAAAAGGATCCCCAACGGTGTACTTATCTTTAGAAGACTTCATCTTCAATTCGGAAATGAAAACTCAGGTAGCGGCCGACCGGCACTCATGCAAACTGCTTCTGCTTCAGGCTCCTTGGCTAGAAAAACTGATGTAATGGCGTCGGCTGCCTGTTTTTATACCACTGACAACCTGAAGTCAATCCTGGAGCAACAGCAGCCAACGCAGAAATACTAAGCCTCTGGTATTCGGGCCAACTGAGGGTTACCCCTGGCAGGACAACCCAAATGTGATGACTGCAACAGTGAAACACGTAGAACATCTGCTTCCCTGCTAGAGGCTTCTAGGGTGTCATATCCACATTGTAATGAGTGTTTGGCCACTTGACAAGCAGAGTGCATTAAATCTGCTAACTCTTTCGAACTGGCACAGTCAGGAAAAGTAGAAATCTTTTGTTTTAATAGTTCCAAAGTGTGTTGTTGACATCTTAACATACAGAATTGACAGTTGAGTGCTCCGATAGCTAAGGTTGCAGAAGTGTACACTATTTTACCCCATCTGTCCAGAGCTCTACAATCCTTGTCAGAAGGAATAGGATTCTTAGCAGAACTAGTCTTAGCTCCTTTAGGTCCCTGTGTAATGACTTCTGGGTCTGCTGCAGGATTTCTGTACAGGTATTTATGAGAATCCGATACTCTAATACCGGTCAGGTTTACTGGGAGCAGGTGGGAGGGCGTCGGGGGCAAAGCTGGTCTCATGGAAATCATCCACCACTTCTAAAACAGGGGGGATGGCCAGGGGTCTGGTGCTGGGGCAGGACCAGAAACTCTCCAGTCTTTTCTCAGACTGGGGAAATCCTGAGATTCCCATTGGAAATGTTCCCTGAGGGTGTGAAGGGTTTCCCCAAAAGAAAGGTCTTCCGGAGGGGTGGCAGAAGGGATGGATTCCTCTGAATCCTCGTAAGCAGTCATTCCTCTTAAAAATCTGAATAGCCAGATTCCTCAGAATCCTGTTCTGTCATAACTTCTGCAGAAGGGTGCCTTTTCCATTTAGAAGTTGTGGTTTGACTACCCTGGATAAGGGAGATAAGATCCTCTGCCATTTTAAGCATTTGTGCTTGGGTTGATGGAGCAGGACCAAGATGGTGGCTAGAAGCAGATTTTCTAGGAGTGGCCTGGCTTCTAGGCCTGAGAATATCTGGAAAGAAACGGTAGCCAGATGAGAAGACGTTTTTTGTCTAGATTCGGTAGTGCGAAAGGCCTCCTCGGAAGCCAGTGCCTGCATTGTGGCTCCGAACCCAACCGGGGCAGAGACAGCCATAGGCTCGGAAGACTAAGAAGATTTCTGAAGCATACTTGACTCCGAAAGCGTCTCGGTAGAGGACTGCGTAGATATCGCATTGGGCATCTGGGGCTGCGAAGGCACCTCACTGAATTCTGGAGAACTGATGATCTGCTTAGTGGTAGAGTAGTCATAAGGCTTAGCTTTGTGTTGTCTATCTCTATCTTTATCGCTGCGTTTTTTCGGAATGTCCACGGATTGTTGGCTGATGCTGTTTCGGAATGCGAAGATGGAACACGAAAATAGTTGTCTACAATAGAAGCTCTACAGCAAATGGTTCTTGCGTTAAAGAGGGCACAGAACTGGCAATGGGGACATCATGGTCTGGGGCTAAACAAGTGACACAGTGAGAATGGAAGCCTCAGTGTGGGCTCTGCTTTCCACAGGCAAGACAAAGTACAGTTTTGTACCTACCATAAATGTAGATGTCCGAACTGGATAGCATCTGCAGTCATAACAACTGGGGGTTGTCCTGTTGTCAGGCAGCCCTTCGGTCGGCCGGATTCCAAAGTCCGGGTCCGGCTTCGGCTGATGTCGCACTTCACCCAACGTCATCTCTGCTGGTCTTCGGGTATAAAGGCATCAGCCGACGCCATTTTCCTCAGTGTTTCTTGCCCCAGATGCCAGATGCCCTTTTGGAAGGCTAAATTTTGGGTAAATGCCAATGTTTCCAAAAAGATAGAAGGCAAACACAAAAAATAAGCATGTATGTACATATATACAAACAAATACACCATAAGAGACTCCCCCCACCAGCTAGCTATTAGGAGGGTAAATACCCTAGGAGTACCACAGAGGGAAGGAGGGAGGTAATCCTGACTGCAGATGCTATCCAGTTCGACATCTACATTTATGGTAGGTACAAAACTGTACTATGTCCTTCATGGATGCATCTGCAGTCATAACAACTGGGTAGAATACCATAGCCAACTAGGGGAGGAGGAAGAATAGATTATGGTGTGGTTAGGATCCCTTGCAGTACAGCAGTGGCAAACCCTGCTCGGGATCTGGAATACAGAGGTAAATTATAATGCTTGGCAAATGTATGCACGGAGGTCCAAGTAGCCGCCTCAATAATGTCCTTGGTTGCCACTCCTCGTAAGAAGGCTGCGGTAGTGGCTGTTGCCCTTGTAGAATGAGGCCTTATGTTCTGTGGAATTGGTTTTCCATGGAAGGAGTAACAGAATCGTATGCAATTTCCTATCCATTTGGAGATTGTCTGTTTGGAAATTGCTTTTCCTTGGATTGCCTGGTTTAAAGACACTCTGGATACCACCTTAGGCATAAATGTAGGATTAGTCCTCATGGACACTATCTTGGTGGAAGATTAGGAAGGGTTGTACTGCCATTAGGGCCTGAAGCTCAGAAACCCTCCTTGCAGAGGTTATTGCCAGTAGGAAAGCAGTTTTCCATGATAGATGCTGTAGGTCTGCTGTTGCTGCTGGTTCAAAAGGTGCGAGTGTCAACTTTTCTAGCACAAAGTTCAAATCCCAAGCTGGCAATGGTGGCTTCCTAGGAGGTTTTACATTCTTGATCCCTCTGAGGAACTGCCTGAGTAGAGGATGTGAAAAGACAGGTGGATCAAAGCTGTATTCTGCTGAAATAGCTGATGCATGTATCTTGATGGAGGAATAGGACAGGCCTGTATGTAGAAGCTCTGCCAAGTACTCCAGAATGTTAGCAATATCTATATTCGACACATCTTTTCCTCTTTCAGCACTCCAAATGACAAACCTTTTCCATTTTCCTGCATAGTTCCTTCTTGTTGAAGGTCTGCGGGCTTCAAGGATAATGTCTTTAACCCTTTGGGAAAGATCTGGATTAATTGCTGCTATGTGATGTTCCATGCAGTCAGTTGCAACGTTTTTAGGTTTGGATGCATGATGCTGTAGTTGTTCTGAGTTAACATCATTGTCTTGGCCAGTTCGGAGCTATCAGGATTATCCTTGGACGTTCCTCCTTGATTTTTAGTAATACCTTGTGTATCAAGGGAAGAGGTGGGAATGCATATGCTGTCAGTCCTTTCCAGCTGAAGGAGAGCGAATCCACTTCCCATGCAAGTGGATGGAATGTCCTTGTGCAGAATTTTTTGAGCTGGTGATTGAGAGGGGAAGCGAATAGATCTATCTGTGGCATTCCCCATTTCTTTGAGATGGTCCTGAAGATGTCCGGGTGTAGCATCCATTCGTGAGCATCCGAGGTGGTTCTGCTTAACATGTCTGCTAGAGTATTCTCCTTTCCCGGTACAAATATTGCCTGTAACTGGATGTTGTAGCTGAGTGCCAGGTTCCAAAGGTCCAAAGTCATTCTGCATAGGGGGTATGAATGAGTGCCTCCCTGTTTGTTGATGTACCACATGACTGTGGTGTTGTCTGTCCTTATCATCAAATGGCCTTCTTTGAGAAATGATCTGAATTTTTGTATTGCCAGTTTTACTGCCAGCATTTCTTTTAGGTTGATGTGTAGGTGAAGCTGGTCCTGCGTCCACAATCCTTGTACGCATTTGTCCAGCATGTGAGCCCCCCATCCTAGGTCTGAGGCGTCTGTTGTGATGGTTTGGCTTGCTTGATAGTTGTGAAAGGGTAGGCCTGGGTTTGACTGGCATGCTTGAGTCCACCATAGGAACTCCTGTTTTAGGCATGGGATTAGTGGAATTTCTGCTTCTAGGCTGTGCCTGTGTTGGGACCATAAATTCTTTAGGTACCACTGTAGTTTTCTCATATGCAGTCTGGCATGTGGGACCAAGATTATGCATGATGCCATGAAGCCCAAGGCCTGCAGAACTTTTCTTGCTGTTAGCTTGTTCTGTTTTGTTAGTGCCAAGAAGTAAAGAGGGAGTTCTTTGTTTTTCTGCAGTCAGGAATGCCATTTGTTTTACTGTGTCCAATTCCGCGCCCAAGAATGTCCTTGTTTGGGATGGTATCAGCCTTGACTTTTGTAAATTGACTGTGCATCCCAGTGCTTGTAGCAAGTAAATGACCCTTTGTAAATCTGTTGTCAGCTTGCTTTTGTTGTCCCCTTGTAGCAGGCAGTCATCCAGGTA
Organism: Protopterus annectens; assembly: GCF_019279795.1. NCBI lineage: Eukaryota > Metazoa > Chordata > Ceratodontiformes > Protopteridae > Protopterus > Protopterus annectens. The sequence goes on from NC_056731.1 coordinate 326,942,433, forward strand.
TGGATAGATTTGGATTCCCTGTAGTCTGCAGTGGGCGATTACTGATGCCAGGCATTTTGTGAATACTCTGGGCAGTAGATAAGCCAAAGGGCAATGCTGAGAATTGATAGTGCTCTGATCCTGCAAGAAATCTGAGGTATCTTCTGCAAATTGGTCGAATGGGGACGTGCAGGTATGCCTCCTTGAGATCTAGAGTTACCAGCCAACACTCCTTGCCCAGCATGGGAAGAAGTTGCTGTAGGGTCAGCATTTTGAATTTTGGGACAATGATGTATGTGTTTAAGGTGGACAGGTCGAGAATAGGTCTCCAACTTTTTTCCTTTCTTGGAACTAGGAATAGTCTGGAGTACAATCCTTTGCCTTGTTCCGTTATTGGTACTCTTTCCACAGCTCTCATCTTTGTTAATTGCATTATCTGCTGTAGAGCTTCTGTTTTTTGATTTGGAGGCAGGTTTGGCATTCCTCTTGACTGGTAAAGTGTGGAAGTGGAACCGGTAACCTTGGTCTATGGTTTGCAAAATCCACTTGTCTTTTGTGATATTGTGCCAGTTTTTCGAAAATAAGGTTAATTTTCTGCCTAATGGTGCTGCTATTTGTTCCCTGGTAGGCGGAGTTAGAATCAAGTCACTGATTGTCCTGTTGTAGTGGTAGTGGCTGTGTCTGTGCCTCTGTTATTACCTTGCCACTGTCGTCCTCTGTAGGCACCCCCTCTGGATTGATTTCTGCCTCTGGAACGTCTATTCCTGCCCCTTTGGGATCTTGTGGAGTCAGGAAAGGACCAATTTTTGGCAGGCCAGTTCCTGCTAAACCTTGGGGGCTGAACCTGTAAGAAATCTTTAACCGTTTGTACAGATTTTGCCTTTTCTTCCATTTTCTTCATTACCTGCTGGGCAGGTGTACCAAACAAACTGGCCTTATCCATAGGAGCATCTAATAACTTAGCTTTAACATGATCCGGTAAGACCTGTTCCTTCAGCCATGCATGTCTTCTTATCACTGTGCCGGTCATGGCTGATCTAAATGAAGCCTCCAGTGCATCATAGCCACATTTTAAGGAATGGTTACTAACCTGTTGTATGTTATTTACCATTTCTAATACATATTTCTTATCTATAGAGTCATCAGAGGATAGCTTTTTAGTTAACTGATCAAGCATAAACTCTTGGTATTGTATCATGTGAAACTGACAGTTTAAAGCTCTAGCCGAGAGAGTAGCAGAGGTGTAAACTTTTTTGCCCCATCTGTCTAAAGACCTGGCTTCCCTTTCAGAAGGAATAGGGTTTTTTGCTGTGGTCGAGGCTACTGCCTTAGGTCCCTGGGATATAGTTCCGGGGTCTGCAAGTGGGGCCTTGTATAGGTGATGATGAGTGTCTGGCACCCTGTAAAATCTATCTGGTTTGGCAGGGGCTGGAGGTAAGGAATCTGGTGCAGTGCAGACATCATTAAATGCATCGTCCACAACAGGGAGGACAGGAGCTATGGCTAAGGGCCTGTGTTGTGGTAGGTGCAGAAAAGTCCTAAGTCTTTTTCTGGAATCTGAGAAATCCTGTTCCTGCCATTGGAATTGTTCTCTCATGGCATCTAAGTTTTCCCCAAAGGAGAATTCTTCTGGTGGAGAAGCAGCTGGAATGGATTCTTCAGCATCTGAGTCTTCATAATTGAAGAAAGGAGCCTCTGGCTGGTCTGTAATATCTGAGTCATCCGCAGAATCATCAGAGGACACAGGCTCGGGGGGCTCTGCTCTAGGTCTCTACTCTGGGGGCTGAGAGACCCAGTCTGGGTGAGATTGAGATCCCCTAATTAAGGATATTAAATCTTCTGCCAGAGTAAGCATTTGTGAACTAGAAGTGGGCCTGGTTGAGGGGGGTTTAACAGGCACAGATTTAGTAGATTTGGCTGCTTTAGCCCTGGCAAAGGCCTTAATAGACATGGCTGCAGGAGGCCTAGCAGCACCACGTGCTGGGGTAGAGACATCCAAAGGGATGGTGTCTGATAAGTCACTAGTAGCCACTGTAGTAGGTAAAATTTCTGAGGCCGATTCAAGTAAAGTAGCAGGAACCTCAGTAGTAGTCATTGGTTCGGCTGTACTTTGATCAGTTTTCTCGGTTTCGGCCGAAACCGAGACACTCGCGGTTGCTTAACCATGGTTTCGGCCGAAACCGCGGACCGAGAGTGTCGGTCTTTTTCTTTGCGTTTTTTAACAATTTGGGTGGTCGGAGGATCCGACGGCATAACGTACGCAAAATCTGAGCCGAAAAACTGTTCAGCAAACTCCGACCGACGCCTAAGCGTTCGTCGGTTGAATGAAGCACAGGCCGAACAGGCTGCTACATCGTGGTCTGGGCCTAAACAAGGCAAACAGTAAGAGTGGAAATCTTTATGAGGTATTTGTTTCCCACAAGTTAAACAGTTATTGACTTTTTCTGACATCGGCTGAGGCAAGAAAGAGTCCCCAATGGGGTACTTAGCTTTTAGAAGTCTTCGAAGTAGTATTCGGTAGTAGTAATCTCTGGATCTGACCGACCGGCACTTGCGAACAGCTTCTGCTTTGGGCGCCACGCGGCAAGAAAGACTGAGGAACATGGCGTCGGCTGATGCCTTTATACCCGAAGACCAGCAGAGATGACATCGGGTGAAGTGCGACATCAGCCGAAGCCGGACCCGGACTTTGGAATCCGGCCGACCGAAGGGCTGCCTGACGACAGGACAACCCCCAGTTGTTATGACTGCAGATGCATCCATGAAGGACATCTGTTAACTTTTTCGGACATCGGTTAGTGCAAGAAAAAGGGTCCCCCAACAGGGTACTTGGCTTTAGACGTTTTCAGCTGAAATTCAAACACTGCTAGCAACCGACCAGATCTCGTGCGAACAGATTCTGCTACAGGCTCCACGGCAAAAAGGACTGATGTAATGACGTCGGCTGCCTTGCTTTATAGTGCTGACGACCTGATATCAGACTACAGGTGACTGCAGCTGATGCAGAAAAACGCTGACTCTGGTATTCGGGCCAGCCGACTGCTACCACAGCAGGGATAACCCACAGGTGAGGACTGCAACAGTGAAACACGAAGAACATATTCCGTTCCCATTTAGGCACCACTTACAAAACCTCATCCATTTGGAAAACATAAGATTTTCTAATAACAGATTTCCTGACCTCCTTTAACATCTGCTGCACATCCTCATGAAGCAAGTACCTACAAAGGAGTCAAAATTGAAACATCCAGGCTGTCCACTGTAGTCACTCAGACTGTGAGGAAATCCAGAGAGAGAGAGTGGAGGAGTATGTAGTAATTGCTCTTGGCCAACATCATTTGAAGGAAGAACCAAGATCGGCTGGGCCAAAAGGAGGTCACCACAATGATCTGTCATTTCTTTCCAAATTTTAAGTACCTTGTGAAGAAGGGGAAAAGTTGGAAACAATGGAACATCCCCATCCAAAGGAATGAGAATGCATCTGTCCTAAGCATGGCTGCAAGGAAGTCTAACAGAATTTCTCAAACTGTTTGTTTTGAAAGGAGGCAAACAGATCTAGTTGAGGCTTTCCCCACATCTGGGCTAGATCCTGAAACATCACTGCCTTAAACTACCACTTGTGCAGGTCTGCCCAGGATCTGCTCAAGTCTGCCACAATGTTTTGCTCTGATGGGATATCTCATGTATGAAGAGTCCAAGATTGCTGTAAAGCCAGTTCTCAGGCCATCATTGTCCCATACCCCCTTAAGTACCACATCACTGTGGTGTTGTCTAATCTTAAGAGGAGGACCCAGAGTCCGCAGGTGAAGGACTTTCAAGGCTTCAATCACTACCAATATTTCTTTGGTACCCCATATGCTTTTGTGCATTATTGGGCCTCCAAGTGGCCTGCACTTGTACTCCCAATGACAGCTCCCCAAGTGAAATTGGATGAACCTATCTGGAAAGGTTGCAACTGAACAGGTAAAAAGAAAGCAAGTCCTGGATTAATACTAAACTGTGCTCTCCACCACTGTAACTCTTGTTTGATGAAGATCAGCACCAACAGCTGGGATTCCAAGGAATGTAGGTGCTTGGTCCAACAATTTTGAACATATCACTGAGTATTCCTCATTTGGAGTTGGGCCAGTGATATCATGAGAATCACAAATGACTTAATTCCTACAATTCTTAAGAATTCTCTTGCTAAGGTGACGTGTCTTGGGAATTCCTGAATCATCATCCACTAGGAAAGGACCTAGTCTTTGTGAAGAAAGGCCATTCGTTTGTTGGTGTCAATTAAGCACCCAAGGAAGACAAGTCTTTGCCAAAGTGTCACACATGACTTCCAAAGGTTCAACTTTCATCTTAGCTGGGAGACCTACAGTCAAGACCCTCGCTAGCAATTCTAAAAAATACAGACTTAGCACAGATCAGAAAGTCACCCAAGGAAAAATGTGAATACCAAGAGTCTGGCAGTCTGCCACTACCACAGCAAGACATTTGGTTAACATTCAAGGTGCACTGGATAGCCCAAAGGGCAATGCATGAAAAGCCAATCTGGTGGTCCCCTGCCATAAACAAACTTTACAACAAAAGGAAGAAACTTTGCAGAAAAAGAGGAAAATAAGACAACCACAAAGCATTCTATAAAATCTAAATGGCAATGCTCAGATCTGCTCTGAGCTAAAACAGAATGGCATTAAATATACTGATCCAAAGGATACCCTAAATGGCCCATCTCAAATTCCAGTAATAACGGACACACAGGTAAAAAGCACTCTCTAAAGCCAAGAATACAGCATCCATGGGACCAGATGACATCCCGGCTGTGTACTACATGAACTACAATATGAACTGGCACCTCACCTAAGTGTCATGTTTAATCATAGCCTCACCTCAGGTTTCTCTGGAATCATAGATAAACACTATAAAAGTAGCTGACTCCAAATCCAGCTCCAGACAAGGACAAGTGAGTACCTCAGGGTTCAGTCCAGGTCAACACTAAGGGACTCTGGCTAACAAAGTTTGCAGATGATGCAAAAACTGGAGCCATTATTGAATCCCAAATGATGATGATACTCTACAAAAGGCCTTACAGAAACAGATGCTTGGGCCAGAGCCATGGGGGCTCAAGCAATGCCAAGAAATGTATTGTTATCCCTTTGGGAAAAACATGTATCCATGAATTACCATATAGGTGGCAGTACACTAAACACAGAAAGTGTGATAAGAGACTTAGGGACACAGGTGGACAGTGGTCTCATGCTCGATAACCACAATCACCAAACAGTCAGGAAATCCTTCTATTTCATCCAGAAAAAAGGAGGTCATTGTCCCACTGTACTCCCTCATTAGACCCATTATAGAATCAAGACATCTGCAACAACTGGAAAGGCCTCAGAAATACCTCACTAAAAGAATCACAGGCCTAAAGCAGATGCCCCCACGCTGACCGAAAAAAAAAAACTCCAGCTATACTCTGTCAATACTCGTCTACTCATCTCTTCTGCTTCTGCTTACAAGGCCATGTCAAACCCAGAGCTGTTGGACATCATCACAATAAACAAAACATGCTGGAGGGATAGGTTCCTGACCCAGAGACTCCCAGACTCTGGAATAGATTGCCCATACATGTCAAGCAGAGTGCCTTTGAACCTCTTCGGATCACGTCAGTCGCCCCTGCTAGACAGGGGTCAGGAAAAATAATAATGTGGGAAATAGCCAGCAGGAATTTGTTGTAGGCTGCTTATAGGCCCTAGGGCTGATAGCCTAGTACCAACCTATGAACCTATGAACCTATGAACCTATGAGATCTGTTTTGCCTGGTTCACACTCCAATATCTCCTAAAGTGATGAGCAATGGGAATATGATGACACATATCCTTCAAGTCCAGGGTCACCGCGAAGCATTGGTCCAGCAGAAGAGGAAGCACGGCCTGCAGGGTGAGCATCTTGAACTTGGGAACCTTGACAAAAGTAGTTAGAAAGGATGGGTCCAACATTGGTTTCTATGACTGCACCTTTCTGAGGACCAGGAAAATTCTGCAGGAGAAACTTTGCGCCGTTTCAGGAAGACGACCAGCTCTATGACTCCCCTCAGAGTCCAGCATTTGCCATGGTACAGGACTGAATAAAGTCTTGTTTGGTGGGTGAATGGGCAGCTCCTTTGAAAGGAGACAGATGCTCCTTTCACCGCCACCTGAAACCTCTGCCAACTATGATGGGTGTCCGTCAGAAACCACCAATGGCTGGGTCACCTTGTTGAGAACGATCAAGGTGGGGAATCTGGGCAAGACAGGAGCTGAGCTTCGGCATAGTCATAGGTTGAAGGGGGTTGGCATTTTTGGGAAAGGAACCCCTCGTTTGCACTTGGAGTTTTTGCCCCTGCCATTTCCTTCTGGTGCCTTAAGTTTTTGTTCAGACAAGACTTCTTATTGGGACACTGAAAATTATCCTGAAGGAAAAAGTACAGTTGTGTGCACTTACCATAAATGTAGATGTTCAAGTGTATTCATTGTTACAGTCATCACACTTGGGTTATCTGCCTGCAGGTAGCCCTCAGTCGGCCAGAATACCAGAGTCTTGGGATTTCTACATCGGATTCTGTCGCCTCTTCCATGACGTCAGGTCAGGGGTATAAAACAGGCAGCAAACGCCATTGCATCAGTTTTTCTTGCCCCGAATGTCAGGAGACCCCCAAACAGGAAGCTAGTATATGGTGTGGAACACCACCAGTAAAAAAGTAAATACCACTGCCAGTAAAAATGGCTTCAGACAGGATATGTAGAAGGACAGAGAAAGCCAAGGGGCTGGAGGGAGGGAAACCAGGACTGCAACAGTGAATGCATTCGAAAATCTACATTTATGTAAGTGTACACAACTGTACTATGTTCTTCTTGTTTCACTGTTGCAGTCATCACACTTGGGTTGATTGCCAAAGCTGAGGAAGGGTGGAGGCAGTCAAGAAGTGTTAAGACTGGCTAGCAGGCCTTGTAAGACTGCTGCAGCAACTCCAGCTCTGGATTTAGAAAAAATGGGCAAGTGGTAATACTTGGTGAACTCCAGGTTGCAGCTTTCAGAATGTCCCGGGTAGGGACTCCCCTGAGAAATGCTGTAGAGGTAGAAGTAGCCCTAGTGGAATGTGTTCTGATCCCCTGTGGGTTAAGGTTTTCCATGTTGCTTGTAGCATAAATTAATGCAATGTGCTATCCATTTGGAAATGGTTTGCTTTGAAATTGCCTTGCCCTCTGCCCCTGTAGCAAAGCTGACTAGCAGCTGGTCAGATTTTCTGAAAGGTTTAGTCCTGTCAAGATAGAACCCGAGCAGTTTGTGCATGTCCAAGGAGTGCAGGATCCTTTCCCCTTTATTCCGAGGATTAGGGAAAAAGGTTGGTAAATGGATGGATTGGTTTAAAGCAACACTGGACACCACCTTAGGCATAAAGGACAGGTTAGTCCTAAGGGAAATCATGTCAGCATGGAAAATAATAAAGGGTTCCACAGCCATTAGTGCCTATAACTCAGACACTCTTCTTGCTGAAGTTACGGCTAAAAGCAAGGCTGCTTTCCAAGAGAGGAATTTTAACTCTGTTGAAGCAGAGCTTTTCCAGTACAAAGTTAAGGTGCCAGGCAGGGGTGGGTGCTCTCCTAGGGGACCTTAAGTTGTTAGCCCCTCTCAGAAACTGTTTGATGAGAAGGTGAGAAAATAGAGGTGGCTCAGTATTATAATGAGCTGAGATGGCAGAGGCAAGAATCTTAACGGAGAAGGATAGGCCTCTGTGGAGTAGCTCTGCTAGGTAATCCAGGATTGAGGTAAGGAGGGCACTGCTATGCCCTTTCCTTGAGACTGATTCCAAGAACAATATCTTTTACACTTTTCAGCACAGGATTTCCTAGTACTAGGCCTTCTGGCCTCAAGAATGATGTCCAGCACCTGTTTGCTGAGGATTGCTGGTGGTGTAGTCAGAGGATACGCCTGGCTGCAAGGTTTAGGGTTTGCAACTGTGGATGCAAAATCTGTCCCTCCTGCTGACACATCAGGGAAGGTGTCTGGTGAATGTACCAGGGTGGCACTGTTGTCAAACTGCGTAAGAGTGGGTACCAGTGCCGGTGTGGCCAGTCTGGGGCAATAAGAATTGCCCTTGGTCTGTCCTGTTTGATCTTGAGTACTACTTTTGGGAGGAGGGCAGAGGGGGAAATGCATAAATTGAGAGGTTTTCCCACCTGAAGGATAGGGAATCCACTTTCCAGGCCCTGCTGTGAGGGTTCCTGGTACAGAATTTGCTCAACTGGTGGTTCTCGGGGGAAGCAAAGAGGACCACCTCCGGTGTCCCCCACCGCTGGATTAGAAAGTTGAAGGTGTTGGGCTCCAATTTCCACTATTGTGGGTCCAGGAGATTTCTGATCAAGTCGTCTGCCAGTGAATTTTGTTTGTCTGGCAGGAATTGAGCTTGTAGATGCACTTGGTTGCTCAACACTGTGTTCCACAGGGTCATGGCTAACCTGCAGAGTGGGTAAGAATGGATTCCCTCATGCTTGTTTGTGAACCACAACTGTGGTGTCATGTTTTTATCAGCAGCTGTTCTGGAAGGATTAGATATTTGAAGGCTGTCAGAGCATTCTGTACATTTAGCATCTTTTTGATTGATGTGCAGGAAAATTTGTCCTGGGCTCCACTTACCCTAAATGCATTTGCCTGCCATGTGAGCCCCCCATGAATAGTCCGATAAGTCTGTTGTCAGGGTTTGGGCGGTGAGGGGTTGAGTGAAAGGCAGTCCCTTGTTGTGTTTGCATGCTTCTGCCCAAAGGAACTCTGCCCTTAGATAAGGTATGATAGGAATGAATGTTTCCAGGTCCTAAGAATCTTGGCACCAAAGACTTTCAAGTACCATTGAAGTTTACTCATATGAAGTCTTGCATATGGAATTAGCAGAATGCATGAGGCCATGAATCCTAGTGCTTGCAGTATTTTCCTTGCAGATAGCTGGTTTTGGTGGCCATTTGTTTGAAGTAGTTGGTCAAATAGACATGAATCAGTTAGATATGATAATGTTTTTACTCATAGAAGGAAGGACACCTTTAAATGCGGGGCCTGAAACCAATGTTCTTATATTTCCAACAAAGAACAGATTGTTTTATCAAGCAGGCAAAAAACCTTAACTGCCAAAACTTATACCAACTGTAATTCCCAGGGCCTTGTTTACTTAGTTACATGTGGTGGTTGTGACAGTTTCTACGTTGGCAAAACAGAGACAGTTAAAATGTAGAATATATGAACGATGTTAGTAAACGTATTGTTAATAATGCATTATACAAGCACACTAACATGCTCTAATGCCAACTTTTCTTTTTTTGTTGGAAACTGTCCCCAAGGAATTGGTTGGGGGGGCTGGGAACACAGGTTGGAATACAGAGAAACTTTTTGGCAGATATTTTTGGAATCTAATAAATACCCTGGTCTCAATGACCATATCTCATTGGTAGCCTTGCTCAAACTGAGGGCAGCAAAATTATAGGAATTATATAAATATGCAAGAACATATATATTTATTATATGTTTTTTATATATTCAATATGTGTTCTATCATCCAATATCAATATTATTTGGTTTCTGAATGTGTTACATCTATTGTACTTATACATGTTTTCAAAATTTTTTTTTAAAATACATGTTTTTCATATTTTGGTTTTAAGTTTCATACAACTACTTAGTGCTCAACATTAATTTATTATTTGTGTTTAGATATTTATCTACTGTCTATGTCCACAGTTCATCAGCATTCATTTATTTGTGCATGAAATTTCATGACTTTTCAGTATTTATAACTTTGTATTTTATTCTGTTTTTAGATTTGTGCCTTTAACTCTCTAATTATTAACTTATTTAATTGATGTGCGCATACATTACTAATCAAAATGTCATTTCAGGGATTGTTCTGAGGAAGTCTGAGGGTTACTTGGACGAAAGCACGTGTATTTTTCACGTTTGTGGCATCAAAAACAATAAACTCATTGTACAGCAACCTGTGTGATGCCTTTCACTGTCCGGATTGTGGATTACTGTTTTTTTGTTCTGGACTGACTCTTCCTTTGTTGTCAAATAGACCTGTTTTTCTGGAGTGAGAAATGCCAGCTGGGAAGTTGTGTTGAAGCTTGCTCCCAGGAATACAATTTTTTGACTGGGCACCAGTTGTGATTTATTTTCGTTGATGGTGTATCCCAATGAAGTTAGGAGTCTTTTTACAAATGCCAGGTGCTGAAGTAGCAATTCCGGACTGTCCACCTGAATCAGGCAATCGTCCAAGTATGGGAAAATTTGGCTATCTCTCTGCCTGCAGTATGCAATGGCTGGAGCCAGGCACTTTGTGAATACTCTGGGTGCAGTAGATAAGCCAAAGGGAAGTGCAGAGAACTGATAGTGCATAGAGCCTGCCCTGAAGTGTAGATATTTCCTTCAAGACTCCCTTGGGGATGTGCACATAAGCTTCTTTTAAGTCTAGGGTGACTAACCAAGCATCCTTGGCTAGCACAAGGAGAAGCTGTTGCAGGGTAAGCATTCTGAATTTTGGGACCACCAGAAAAGTGTTAAGAATTTATAGATCTAGGATTGAGCACCAAGAGCCCTCTTTTCTTGGTACCAGGAACAGTCTGGAGTAGAAACCCTGTCCCCTTTGTTCTACTGGAACAGGCTGAATAGCCCTGATATTGAGCAGGGAAAGTACTTGCTTTTGAGCCTCTGCCCACTGGTTTGAAGGAAGGTCTGGAAATCTGCTTGGGGGTTGGCAGTGAATGGAGGTAGAATCTGTACCCCTAGGACACAATGTTTAGGACTCATCGGTCCTGAGTAATGGACATCCAGGTTTTTTGCATGAAGGGCAAGTTTTCCTCCTAGGGGCACAAGTAATTGGGCAGAACTGGGAAGGATAATAGAAAAGTCATTGTGAACTTTTTCCATAAGGGGGGTGGCTTACCACTCCTGTGTTTGAGGTGGAGGCACTCCATTGTTTAGATCTCTGCATACCCTGAGAATGTAGTCTGGGTGATCCGTTTCCCCTGGGTTTGGATTGAGAAGGCCTGGAAGGGGCTGGAAAGGACCACTTTTTAAAAGGCCAATGCCTACTGAATCTAGGAGGCTGCACTTGTAAGAAATCTTTAACAGTTTGCATAGATTTAGCTTTTTCTTCCATCTCTTTAAGAACCTCTTCTGCGTTGGTGCCAAACAAACAGTCCTTATTTAAAGGAGCGTCTAGTAATTTTGATTTGACAAGATCTGGCAAGGTTTGTTCCTTCAGCCAAGCATGCCTTCTCAGTACAGACCCAGTGACTGCAGCCCTGCAAGATGCTTCTGGGGCATCAAAGCCACACTGCAAAGTATGCTTACTAACTTGGTTTGCAGAATGCATTAACTCTTGTAAATCTTTATTTTCTGCACAATCAGGAAGGAACACCATTTTTTGTTTAATTAGTTCAATAATATGTTGCTGGTACTTCAACATGAGAAACTGGCAATTCAATGCCCTGATGGCAAGAGTTGCAGAGGTATATACCTTCTTACCCCATCTGTCTACAGCTCTGGAATCCCTGTCTGAGGGGGTAGGGTTTTTGGCTGTAGTAGCCTTAATACCTTTAGGTCCCTGGGAAATGGTCTCTGGATCTGCAGTAGGATTCTTAAAGAGAAATTTGTGAGAATCAGGTACTTTGTAGTACCTGTCAGGTTTTCTAGGGGCTGGTGGTAAAGTGTCTGGAGTAAGACTGGATTCTATGAAGACAATCTACAACATCCAGGACAGGGAGTATAGCTAGAGCCCTGTGCTGAGGAAACTAAGAATTCTCTGAGTCTCTCTTTGGACTGAGGGTAGCTTTGGCATTCCCAGCGGAAATGCTCTCAAAGGATGCAAGGTTTCACCAAAAGAAAACTCCTCTGGAAGGGAGGCAGAAGGAATGAGTTCCTCTGCCTCTGAAGCCTCATAGGTTGATAAGGGTACGTTCCTGGTAAACAGAAGGGTCAGAGTCATCGGATTCCTGGTCTGTAGAATCAGAATGAAACTCAATTCTTCATCTCTTAGCAGGGGAAGGCTGGCTTCCCCTAATTAGGGTAAAAAGGTCTTCAGCCATTCTAAGCATTTGTTTTTGTGGCATGGGAGCTTGAGCATGCTCTTTGGTAGTCTGTTTTCTAGGTGTAGTGCATACTCTGGTCCTGAGAAACTCTGTAGTTTTAGCTACAAACAAAGTTGTTGGTTTAATTCGAACATTGGTAGGTCGGAATACACAGTCAGAAGCCGGTGCCTGCACAGTGGCTCCAGACCCATCCAAGGTAGAGACATCTGCAGGTTTCATAGTCGAAGAAGCATCTCGTGGCATACTGGACTCCGAATGGGTCTCAGCAGAGACCTGCGAACCTGTAGAAGCTGGCATCAGGGGCTGCAAAAGCGCCTCACTGAGTACTGGCGGACTGGCAACTAGCTTAATGGAAGTGTCATCCACAGTTGTGGACCTATGTGGTCTGTCTTTATCTTTGTTTTTCAGAAGCTCGGTAGTCGGATGGCTTATTAAAGCCATTTACAGAATATGGAAAACGATGCAAAAGAATTTAGTGACAAAGATATCCAGACGATGAATGGTTCAGGCGTTAAGGCACAAAACAGACAGCGAGGGACGTCGTGGTCTGGGCCTAAACAAGTGATGCAGTAAGAATGAAAATCTCTGAGGTATTTGCTTTCCACACAATTGTTAACTTTTTCTGACATCGGTTAGAGCAAGAAAAAAAAGGATCCCCAATGGGGTACTTAGCTTTAGAAGACTTCAGGTTTGAAACTCGAAAAACGAAAATTTCAGGTAGCGGCCGACTGGTACTTGCCAACTGCTTTGGGCTCCTTCTCAGCAAGAAAGGCTGATGTAATGGCGTCGGCTGCCTGTTTTATACGCCTGACAACCTGACGTCATAGAAGAGGCGAAAGCATCTGACACAGAAATCCCAAGACTCTGGTATTCGGGCCGACTGAGGGCTACCTGCAGGTATATAACCCAAGTGTGATGACTGCAACAGTGAAACACGAAGAACATCTTGGGGATATGGAACATTTGAGAAAACTCTTGCCATCAGATTACCTCGGTCATCCCAGTATCTTTGTATCTAATTAGCCGATGTACCAAACAATTAATCAGAATCAAGTGGAGCATTTATAATCTCATTTTTGAACTTATTAGAAAGGATTTGGCTGTGCAACCAAGCATACCTCCTTACCACCACAAACGTCGCTGCATTTCTAGAAACATTGGCCCCCCTTAAAAGGCACTCTTAAAAGCAGGTTTAGACACTTGAGAAACACTGGAAAAACTCTTTCACATAGTTTTTCTGCTCAGCATGTAATGATGCAGCAAATTCATTTAAACTATACATACACCTCAATACAAACTTCCACATAAAACACTAGTAAACACTTAAACGCTACCACGTTAGACTGCATCAGCTTCTTTCACTGACATTCTAGCCACTTGCCTAGATAATTTTGAGGGACTGGATTTGAGGAAGACATTGTCTTTTTACTGGCAAAGACTGCTGGGGATTAGAAGCATTGTCAACAGAAAAGGGGGCTTGGAGGCCAGGCATGGCTGAACACAAGATGAATTTCATAAACACGTTTTTAGGCAGATTCGTTCAGCATAGGAAAATTGCAAGCTTTATTAAAAACATCCTTAAACACTAGGATCAGAGGAAGAAAGGTTGGCCACATCCGGGGTCTCATCCTCCAAAAAGTTATATACCCCTGTTGATCTTTGGACCAGCTGATCGCTCACAACTGAATATATCCAGCATTTGAGGATAGCAGATGATTGCTCACAACTGAATATATTCTTTAATCTAGCCAGCATTTGGGAAAGAAAACATCTGCTTGGGTTCTGAACCCGTTTGTCCTCAGAGAAAAATGTACAGTTTTGTACCTACCATAAATGTAGATGTCCGATAGATATGCAACTGCAGTCATAACATATGGGTTTGTCCTGCCTCAGGCAGCCCTCGGTCAGCCGGATTCCAAAGTCTGGGTCCGACGTCGGCTGATGTCGCATTTCTCTCCGTCAGTGCGGCTAGAGTATATAAGCATCAGCCGACGCCATTTTCTTCAGTGTTTCTTGCCCCAGATGCCAGGTGCCCTCCAAGGAAGGCTGTAGTCAAATTGGAAGACAAAAACAGGATTCCAGACAAATAAGTAAGCAATAAACAGATACACCATAACAGATATCCCCAGCTAAGAGAAACAGGGATAGGAGTGGACCCAAGGCATAGAGGGGTATGGAGGGAGGGAAAATCCGACTGCAGTTGCATATCTATCGGACATCTACATTTATGGTAGGTACAAAACTGTACTATGTCCTTCAAGAATGCAACTGCAGTCATAACATATGGGTTGAGTACCATAGCTTAGCTGGGGGAGGAGGAATGCTCTAGGAAAGAGATGGTGTGGCAATCAAACCCTGCAGGACTGCCGAAGCAAAGCCTGCTCTGGATCTGGAGTATAAAGGGAGATTGTAGTGTTTGGAGAATGTATGCACGGAGCTCCATGTAGCAGCTTCTAGAATGTCTTTTGTAGGCACCCCTCTTAAGAATTCTGTAGAGGTGGCTGTAGCTCTGGTGGAGTGTGGTCTGACATTGGCTGGAACATTCTTCCCATGGAAGGAGTAACAAAATCTAATGCAATGTCCAATCCATTTTGAAATAGTCTGTTTTGAAATTGCTTTTCCTTGTACTCCAGGGGCGTAAGCTACAAAAAGCTGATCAGACTTCCTACTGGTCTTGGTTCTGTCCAGGTAACAGCGGAGTTGTCTGTGAATGTCCAAGGTATGCAACAGTCTTTCCCCTTTGCTCTCAGGATTGGGGAAGAAGGTAGGCAGGTGAATAGCTTGATTTAAAGAAACCCTGGATACCACCTTTGGCATAAAAGTAGGGTTGGTTCTTAAGAAGACCCTGTCTCTGTGAAAGATTATGAACGGTGGTATTGCCATTAGGGCCTGTAGTTCCGAAACCCTTCTTGCTGAGGTGATTGCCAACAGGAAAGCTGTCTTCCATGAGAGAAATTGTAAGTCCACTGAAGCTGCTGGCTCAAAGGGAGGTAGAGTCAGTTTTTCTAGGACAAAGTTGAGGTCCCAAGCTGGCACTGGAGCCTTTCTTGGTGGCTTAATGTTCTTGATTCCCTGAGGAATTGCCTTAACAAAGGATGTGAAAACACAGGTGGATCAGTGTTATATCTAGCTGAAATAGCTGAAGCATGTATCTTTATGGAAGAATAGGAGAGTCCATTCTGTAGCATATCTGCCAAATATTCCAGGATGAGTGGGATGTTCAATAATGATGCATCATGTCCCTTGCTGGTATTCCAAATGCTGAATCTCTTCCATTTTGCTAAGTAAACCTTTCTGGTGGATGGTCTTGAGCTTCTGTTAATATCCGCTGAACTTCCTTGGAGAGAGATACATTGAGGTTATTCATGGAATCTCCCAGGCTGTTAGCTGCAGCGTCTGAAGGTTTGGATGCACTGTTTTGAAGTTGTGTTGAGTCAAAAGTAGGGGCCATTGGGGAAGGGCCCACTTTTTGTTGTGACATATGCTCCGTAGTAGTGGATACCAGTGTTGTCTTGGCCAGTCTGGAGCTATTAGGATCCCCTTGGGCCTCTCTGCTTTGATCTTTAGTAATACTGTGGTCATCAGTGGCAGAGGTGGAAATGCATAGATTTTTAGGGAGTTCCAGTTGAATGAAAGAGCATCTATTTTCCAAGCTTGTGGATGATATGTCCTTGAACAGAATTTTTGTAGATGATGGTTGAGGTGGGAGGCAAATAGGTCTACTTCTGGCCTGCCCCATGTCTAAGTGAGTTGTGTGAAGATTTTCGGATGTAACTTCCACTCGTGTGGATCTATGAAATTCCTGCTTAGGTTGTCCGCCAGCACATTGTCTTTGCCAGGAACAAACTGGGATTGTAACTGTATGTTTAGGCTCAGTGATTTTTCCCAAAGATTCATTGTCAGTCTGCAAAGGGGGTAAGAATGGGTGCCCCCTTGCTTGTTTATGTACCACATCACAGTGGTGTTGTCTGTCCGTATCAGTAGATGGCCTTGCTGAAGTTGTTGCCGAAAGGCCTCGATGGCATGCATTACTGCCAGCATTTCCTTTTGGTTTATATGCAGATATGTTTCCTTTGGAGACCATTGTCCTTGTATACATCTGCCCTCCATGTGCGCCCCCCCATCCAAGGTCTGAGGCGTCTGTGGTCATGGTCTGTGTTATCTGAGGTTTTTTGAAAGACATACCTGTGTTTGCCTGGCTTACCGAGGCCCACCATAGGAATTCCTTTTGTAGGCATGGAATGAGTGGTATGGTTGTCTCTAGGTTGTTGCTGTGCTGAGACCATAGGCTTTTTAGGTACCATTGAAGCTTTCTCATGTGTAGTCTTGCTAATGGAACCAGGAGAATGCAGGATGCCATGTAACCCAGGGCCTGTAGGAATTTCCTTGCAGTCATCTGGGTGAGTTTTGCCAAACCTTTGAAATAATGAGTTAACTTCTCTTGCTTGTCTTCTGTCAGGTAAGCCATTTGAGAGGCTGTGTCTAGATTGGCTCCTAAGAAGGTTATTTGCTGGGATGGCTGAAGTCTTGATTTTTGGAAGTTGACTGTGTATCCCAGAGCCTGTAGCAATTGTATGACATAGTTCAAGTTTTTTGTCAAAATCAATTTGTCGTCCGCTTGTATGAGGCAGTCGTCCAGGTACGGGTAAATTTGGATCCCCTGGAGCCTGCAATGAGCAATTACTGAAGCCAGGCATTTTGTGAATACTCTGGGCGCAGTAGATAAGCTAAATGGCAATGCTGAGAATTGATAATGCTCTGGTCCTGCAAGAAATCTGAGGTATCTTCTGCAGCTGTGCCCGATAGGGACATGCAGGTATGCCTCCTTGAGGTCTAGAGTAATCAGCCAAGACCCCTTGCCCAGCATGGGAAGGAGTTTCTGTAGAGTCAGCATTTTGAACTTTGGTACTATGAGAAAGGTGTTTAATGCGGACAAATCCAGTATTGGTCTCCATTGAGTTTCTTTTCTTGGAACAAGGAACAGTCTTGAGTAAAACCCCTGGCCTTGTTCTTGTTGTGGAACTTTTTCTATTGCTTTGATCTGAGCAAGCAGAGAAATTTGCTTGATAGCCTCTGCCCTCTGATTTTGTGGTAGGTCTGGCATGCCTTGTTTTCTTGGTAAGGTATGAAAGTGGAACCTGTAACCTTGGACTATAATGTCCAAAATCCATTTGTCCTTTGTCAATTTGTGCCAATTGTCTGAAAACAGAGATAATTTTCCCCCCAAGGGAGCTTCTATTTGCTCCTTGGTCAGCGGAAGTAGAGGAAAGTCATTGAGATTGTCCCTGTGGGGCAGGGGAGACCCCTGTGTCACTTCTTTGGTTTGCTGGTTGCCATTGTTGTCCCCTGTAAGAACCTCTGTATTGTCCTCTTCCTCGGCCACGCCTGTTTTTGCCCCTTTGAAATCTTTCAGGATTAGGAAAGGACCAGTTTTTAGAAGGCCAATTCCTGCTGAATCTGTGTGGCTGAACCTGGAGGAAATCTTTGACCGTCTGAACTGATTTGGCTTTTTCCTCGATGGACTTTAACACATCTTTAGCATTAGCACCAAAAAGCTTGTTCTTTTCCAAGGGTGCATCAAGAAGTTTTGCCTTAACATGATCTAGTAGAGGTTGTTCTTTTAACCATGCATGTCTACGAATGACCGCCCCTGTCATAGCTGCCCTACATGAAGCTTCCAATGCATCATATCCACACTGCAGAAAGTGATTGCTGACTTGCTGAGAATTATGTACAGCTTCCTGCAAAGACTTCCTGTCTAAAGGTTCAGGAGAGGCCAATGTTTTCTGTAAATCATCTAACAGGTAATCCTGATATTGAAACATATGAAAGAGGCAATTCAGAGCTCTCATAGATAAAGTAGTGGAGGTGTAGACCTTTTTCCCCCCATCTCTCTAATGACCTAGCTTCCCTGTTGGAAGGCAAAGGATTTTTGGAGGTGGATGCTGAAAACCCCTTTAGGTCCCTGAGAAATAGTTTCTAAATCAACAGCATGGGCCCTAAAGAAATGAGAATGTGTTTCTGGGACCCTGTAATATCTGTCTGGCTTGGCTGGAGCAGGAGGAAGAGTATCCGGGGTAACACTGGAGTCAGAGTATAAATCATCCAAAACATCCAGCACAGGAGGTATAGCCAGGGGCCTGTGTTGGGGCTTTTTAAGGAAGGTTCGAAGGCGCTTTCTGGAATCAGAATATTCCTGGCCGTGCCACTTAAAATGTTCCCTCATGGTATGCAGCACTTCCCCAAAAGAAATGTCCTCAGGAGGGGAGGCCGAGGGGATGGAGTCCTCTGCATCAGAGTCCTCATAGGTCTGGAAGAGCTCTTCCTGGCCATCGGAGTGAACAGAGTCCTCAGAATCTTCATCTGAAGGAATAGGGTCAGAGGGTTCAACCCGGGGCCTCTTATCAGAAGGAGGCTGGGATCCTCTCTCAGGATGGGCCTGTGAACCTCTAATCATGGAAATTAAGTCTGCGGCCATAGTCATAATTTGTGCTTCAGGAGTAGGCTGAGGTAAGTCCTTAACAGTAAGGTGCTTGGTCTTGCTGGCTGCCTTAGCCCGTGTATAGGCCTTAATAGACATGGCCATAGGAGGCCTAGCAGCTCCACGTGCAGGAGTGACCTTATCTACAGCAATGGTCTCGGGCATTTCCTCGGTTTCAGTGCCCGGAGGAAAATCTATAACTGGCGTCGGTGTGGCCTCCGGTATCGGTGGTATCGGTAATGCAGTGTCTTCGGTTCGGAGCGGTGAAATAACTGTCTCAGGGGGAACCGGAGCACTCGCGGTAGGTTTTGGAGTGGAGTCGGTGGAAGACGCAGGCCGAGGATGTCGGTCCCGGTCTTGTCGGTCCCGGTCTTTTTGTTTCTTAGGAGTCTGTGATGTCGGAAGTTCCGACGGCATTGTATAAGCAAATTTATCGCCGAAGAAGTCTTCAGCGAACTCCGCCCGGCGCCTGAGAGTGCGCTTATTGAAGCGAGCACAGGCGACACAGGCCGAGACGTCGTGGTCTGGGCCAAGGCAAGGAAGACAGTAAGAGTGGAAATACTTATGAGGTACTTGTTTACCACAAGACAGACAATTGTTAACTTTTTCAGTAATTTCTGACATCGGCTGAGGCAAGAAAAGGTCCCCAATGGGGTACTTAGCTTTTTTGATGACTTCGGATCGAAGAATACAGGAGCTGACCGACCGGCACTTGCGAACTGCTTCTGCTTCGGGCACCGCGCGGCAAGAAAGACTGAAGAAAATGGCGTCGGCTGATGCTTATATACTCCAGCCGCACTGACGGAGAGAAATGCGACATCAGCCGACGTCGGACCCAGACTTTGGAATCCGGCCGACCCAGGGCTGCCTGAGGCAGGACAACCCATATGTTATGACTGCAGTTGCATTCTTGAAGGACATCTGACTGGTCAAATTCTGACAATTCCAGAAACCTCAGATTCTGGTTCCCCTTCAAAATCGGGATCTTTGGTGGGCTGAATGGGTATGGAAGTGCCAGAACTGTTCATAACATGGGTTTGCACTCTGTAATTAACAGTCTGAATAATGGCTCACACCACGGCCACCAGCTCAAGTGAAAACAGTACCTTGCCCTATAATGTAATGGGCCTTCTGTCTTTTTATTGCATGCCCTATTATAGTTGGAGAATTCATAGGGGAGATGCATCTGTGACAGCAGATTGTGTACCTCTGACTTCCCCTGCACCTAAAAAGTTTAGTTGTCCTGTACCAAGCAATATTATAGCCCGAAAGGATTTGTCTGACCCTCATTTCACGTAAAGTTCTAGAGCTGCCATGACACCAGAGGCCCGGGAGGCAAAAGAAGGCGAGCTGTCCTATAGTCTGCCCAAGGTTACTTCTGAGTCACAAGCCATAGGTTGAGGCATATTTCTTGATTTACTTCTATGCTTTTTAAGTGCACAAGCAGTAGATGATGGGAGGAGCAGGCCATGTCAAAGGCCATCAAGTCAGGGAACAAAAAAGTAGACAGAGCAATACCAAACAATGACTGCGGGGTCAATCAATAAAAATTAACAAATCCAACTACTCTCTAAACACCAGTCAGAAGTCTACTTCTGCAGGGGTACTATTCTGAGTGCTGCATGAATATTATGACAGCAGTTTCGATAACAGTTCAAGGCACAAAGCACATGCATAAAAGTTCCCTAATTTTGTGTGTGTGTGTGTGTGTGTGTGTGTGTGTGTGTGTGTGTGTGTGTGTGTGTGTGTGTGTGTGTGTGTGAGGGGGGGGGGGGCTAGTTTCAGCCCCGAATGAATAGAAACAGCATAGAACAGTTTTAGACAGAGAAGGAAAAAGCATAGACTTGTGAAGAAATCTTGAGAAATGTTTAACATACAAAACTGTACCAAAATTGGGATTTAATTGAATTTTAAAGTCAAATAATTTTAACCCCAAAAGAAAAAAAAAAGTACAGTTGTGTACACTTACATAAATGTAGATGTTAGAGTGTATTCACTGTTGAAGTCATCATACTTGGGTTATATGCCTGCAGGTAAGCCCTCAGTCAGCCCGAATACCAGAGTCTTGGGATTTCTGTGTCAGATGCCGTCGCCTCATCCATGACATCAGGTCGTCAGGGGTATAAAACATGCAGCCGATGCCCATTACATCAGTTTTCTTGCCCCAGATGTCAGGAGCCCCCAAAATAGGAAGCAATCAAATGGCGTGGAACATCTCCAGTAAAAAGTAAATACCATTTCCATAAGATATGGCCAAAAAAAAAGGATAGGTAGAAAGTATAGAAAGACAGGGGGGCTGGAGGGAGGGTAACCAGGACAGCAACAGTGAATACACTCAAACATCTACATTTATGGTTAGTGTACACAACTGTACTATGTTCTTCGTGTTTCACTGTTGCAATCATCACACTTGGGTTGATTCCCAAAGCTGAGGAAGGGTGGAGGTAGTCAAGAAGTAGTAGGGCTGGCTAGCAGGCCTTGTAAGACTGCTGTGGCAAATCCAGCTCTGGATTTGGAAAAGATAGGTAAATGATAATGCTTGATGAAGGTGTGTACAAAACTCCAGGTTGCAGCTTCTAGGATGTCCCTGGTAGGGACTCCCCTGAGAAAAGCTGTAGAGGTTGAGGTAGCCCTAGGGGAATAAGGCCTGATCCCCTCTGGGGTAGGTTTTCCATGGTGTTTGTAGCAGAAATGGATGCAGTGTGCTATCCATTTAGAAATGGTTTGTTTCGAAATAGCCTTGCCCTCTGCCCCTGTAGCAAAGCTGACCAGTAGCTGGTCAGATTTTCTGAAAGGTTTAGTCCTGTCATGGCAGAACCTGAGCTGTCTGTGCACGTCCAAGGAGTGCAGGATCCTTTCCCCTTTATTCTGAGGACTAGGAAACAAGGTTGGCATATGGATGGATTGGTTTAAAGCCACAATGGATACCACCGTGGGCATAAAAGATGGGTTAGTCCTGAGGGAAACCCTATCCGCATGGAAGATAATGAAGCGTTCCACAGCCATAAGGGCCTGTAACTCAGACACTCTTCTTGCTGAAGTGATGGCTAGCAGTATGGCTGTTTTCTAAGAAAGGAATTTTAACTCTGCTGTAGCAGCAGGCTCTAAAGGGGGAAGCTTGAGCTTCTCTAGTACAAAGTTAAGGTCCCAGGCAGGAGTGGATGCTTTCCTTGGGGGGTCTTAAATTGTTAGCTCCTCTCAGGAACCGTTTGATCAGAGGGTGAGAGAAGAGGGGTGGCTCAGTATTGTAATGAGCTGAGGTGGCAGAGTCATGAATCTTAATTGATGAGAAGGAGAGGCCTTTGTGGAGCAGCTCTGCTGGGTAATCTAGGATTTGAGGCACTGAGGGCACGGCTGTGTCCTTCCCTTGAGACTGGCTCCAAGAACAGTATCTATTCCACTTTTCTGAATAGGATTTCCTAGTACTGGGCCTCCTGGCCTCAAGGATAACATCCAGCACCTGTTTGCCGAGGGTTGTGGTGATGTATTCAGGGAATAAGTCAGGCTGCCAGGTTCAGAGTTTGCAGATGAGGATGCAAAATGTGTCTCTCCTGCTGGGACAGTAGAGAAGGGGTCTGATGTAGGTGCCAGGGTGGCACTGCTGTCAGACTGCGTAGGGGTGAGTATCAGTGCTGACGTGGCCAGTCTGGTGCAATAAGGATTGTCCTTAGCCTGTCTTGTTTGATCTTGAGGAGTACTTTTGGAAGGAGGGGCAGAGGGGGAAAGGCATAGATTGAGAGTTTTTCCCATGTGAAGGATAGGACATCCACTTTCCAAGCTTGGCTGTGGGGAATTCTGATGCAAAATTTGTTTAGTTGATGGTTTTAGGGGGACACAGAGAAGTCCACCTTTGTTTTCCCCCACCTGTGTATTAGAAGTTTGAACGAGTTTGGTTCCAGTTTTCACTCGTGGGTCCATTAGATTTCTGCTTAAGTCGTCTGCCAGTGAATTTTGTTTGCTGGCAGGAACTGAGCTTGCAGGTGCACTTGGTTGCTTAAGGCTGTGTTCCACAGCGTCATGGCTAACCTGCAGAGTGGGTAGGAGCGAGCTCCCCCCTGCCTGTTTATGTACCACACAACTGTGGTGTTGTCTGTCTTTATCAAGAGTTGTCCTGGCAGGATAAGGCATTTGAAGACTGTCAGTGCATTCTGTACAGCAAACATTTCATTTTGATTGATATGCAGGTGAATTTCTCCTGGGCTCCATTTGCCTTGAATGCATTTGCCTGCCATGTGAGCCCCCCCCCCATGCATAGTCTGATGCATCTGTTTTCAGAGTTTGGACAGGAAGGGGTTGTGAGAAAGGGTGCCCCTTGTTGTGGTTGCAAGCCGTTGCCCACCAAAGGAACTCTGTCCTTAGGCAAGGAATGATAGGAATCACCGATTCCATGTCCTGGGAATGTTGATACCAGAGACTTTTTAAGTATCATTGGAGTTTCCTCATATGCAGTCTTGCATATGGAATCAGTAGAATGCATGAGGCCATGAACCCTAAGGCTTACAGTATTTTTCTTGCAGATAGCTGGGTTTGGGTGGCCAGTAGTTTAAAATAAGTTGTCAAATAAACCTGCTTTTCTGGAGTGAGGAATACCATCTGGGAAGTAGTGTTCAACTTGCTTCCCAGGAATACAATCCTTTGGCTAGGTACCAGAAGTGATTTATTTTCGTTGACGGTATACCCCAGAGAAGTTTGGAGTCTCTTTACAAACATCAGGTGCTGAAGTAGCAATTACTGACTGTCCCAGTAAAGTCAGAACAAACCTCTGAACAGATAAAGGAACCGATGTAGCAAACAGCAAAATAGTGAAGAAAAAGGCAAACTGGTTCCAACACAGCACTCTTTAATAGCAACACAACAAGGTAAGCGCTTTCATGGATTACATCCGCTTCCTCAGACAAAAATGTTAAAACTAAGGTCACATCTTTAAGCATTCTAGCAGCCAATGAGGCACACTAATCACTGAACCAATTTGACACATTCATTGCCTTGTCTAAGCAGTGAAGAAACTAACATCGGTGTGTAAATCAGCAACACTATAAAACATACATTGCAGCTCAAACATTGCTAAGTACATACTTAAAACTGACTCGGGTCTATCACATAAACAAATATAAATTGTAAAATGTATCAACATTTAAATATACTAATATATATATATATATATATATATATAAAAAATATATAAATATATATATATATATATATATATATATATAATAAAATCTGTCTAAAAATATGTATATAAAACTGGTCAATCTTGTGGACATATCAAATAAAAACCATAGCAAAGATATATATAAGAAACCAAAGACATAAGCCTGGTACTACTTGGTCAATGTTTCAGTGCTCTAGCTTTTAAAAAGGGCTTCCGAGACACCTTACTATTGAGACCTGGTGGTTTGTCAGCTTGAGAACGTATAATCCACTTCTGTTCCACTGATTCTGTCTTATTATTAATGTCACCACCTCTAATACTATCGTATATGACTTCTAGAACAAAAAATTTAAACTTATGTGCAGTGCCTTCTTTCGCAACATGCATGGCCAACGCACTTGTTTCCTTAGCATTCCTAATGTCTCTTAGGTGTTCTAAAATTCTCTCCTTGAAGGCTCTATTTGTTTTGCCTATACAGCATATAAAGTGGTGCTAATCTCAAAGCCGAATTGTGGATGTACAAGTGCCCCCCCCCCCATATATATATACACACACACACAAGCCATACATCTCCTGCATGGGTACGTACCCATTCTATCTGATTGTACAGCATTCTGTCTACCCTTGGATTTGTAACATAACTGGTTCTTAAGAGATTTGTTATTCCTGAAAGTAAAACTGGGTTGGCGACCTATAACATCTTTGAGTCCAGGATCAGTCAACAGAATAGCCCAAATGTTCTTAATAACATCACATACCACGCACACATTGCTAGCAAAAGTTAGTGGCATCCTAACCCCTACAGTACTACTGGTGATTTTAGATGGAGAATCAACAGCTCTACCAACATTGTTTGGACATTTGAGGGAACATTCTCAAAATAAAGTCTACAGCTTCTATTTCTCTCCACCCAAGCTGCACTAATCTGAGAGTCAATGGCAGTGGGCTTATATCCTCTCTCAATAAATTCCTCTTTCAATTTGGTTAGTGCAAGAGTTAGCTGTGTATCATCACTATGGAGATGCATCATGCGATAAATCGGCCCTTTTAAAACATTACATTTTGTGCGATTGGGATGCATACTGCTGTTGTGGAGTACGTTATTCCTCCTAACGTCCTTCCTATATATAGTAGTGGAAACAGATGACAGGGCATTTTTACTCACTTTCCCATCTAAAAAGTCAATCTCTTCTGATGAATATGTATACGTAAATCTCAAAAAAGTCATTCAATCCATTGAGGTACTGTAAAAATTGTACTAACTCCTCTTCTCTTTCTTGCCATAGCAAAATATAATTGACAAAACGTTTGAACCATTTTATCGAACTACAAAATCTATTATTGGAGAGAACAGTCTCCCAATTCACAAGTGTTAGGTTGGCGTAGCTATTTGACACAAGCAGTGCCCATAGCCACGCCGACACTCTGTATATAATGGGAGTCATTGAAAATAAAAACATTATTCTCAAGAATAATCTCTAAGAGAGTAAAAATGAGTTCATCTTTGCTAGTAATAAATCCATCGGCACATATTTCTCTAATATTCTCAGTTCCCCAACTGTTGGGGATAACAGTGAATAGAGAGGCTATATCAAGTGTGACAAAAAAGCAATAACCAGATAAAACATCCGATTATTCATCTCTTGCAAAAAACCTTTAGTATCTCTAAGCACAGTATGACAAATGTCTAGCACAATCCAGAGATTTTTTCAACAAATATAGAAAGTGGCTCTGTTGCCCAGCCCCTGCTGGACACTATAGGATGCATGGGTGGATGGTGCAATTCTTATGCATCTTCGGAAGGCCATAAACAACGAGCACTACTGGATGATCTACTTTGAAATATTCAAACAGTTGTTCAGAGATAAGCCCCGTCATAAGCAGATCAAACACACAAAACTGTACTCTATCAATAATCCCTTTCAACATGGTACCTGTGATAGGGGAGTAGGTGTTCAAGTCACTTAACAGATCCAACATGCATCCAATATACACATCTCTGTCAAGTATGACAATCCCACCCCCTTTGTCAGCTGGTCGTATTTCAATACTATTCATGCATTTCAATTCAAAAAGTGCTTGCCGCTCATTCACTGACAAATTAATAAAGCCTTTAGTGTGATTGTCAGAGAACTTGTCCTTTATCTGTTTGTCACAAATATCTAGAAATAATTCAACAGTCGAATTTGTAGGAGGAACAAAAGTACTCGGTTTTCTAAAAACACCTTCAGTCATCACATTATCAGGAAACATACTTTTTAGTGTCAGTGTCCTACCAAACAGGCGTAGATCTTGGCGTACATCAACAAGATCAACTTGTTGAGCTGGAACAAAGTTTAAACCTCTGTTTTGAACCGAGAGTTGTTCTTCAGTTAAAATAACAGAAGAGATGTTGCATAACAGACCTGTTTCTGCCTCTTTCCTGTCCGTATTACCTCCTCCTCGCTGTGCAGACGTCTCATTTTCGAGTTGGTATACAGATTCCTGGATCTCCCCCTGATTGGGAGTGGATCTTTCAGTAAAAAAGTAGAACTTATTACTTCAGGTGCAAGCAGATTCCTTGCTGCTTTAGCAAGACTATTGTGGACCATTGTCAGCGATTTAGGCCTAACAACATTGTCAGTACCAGTACTGGTCGAAAACTTGATGTTAGCAACATTCTCACTAGAATGGCCAGTTTGAATATCTAGTGAATTGTTGGCCACTGGTTTAGATACTGATGCAGTTCTTATAGTAGCCGAAGAAACTGCATGTGCCTGTACTGATTTCATGGAACGTTTATCGTATGACTCATTTGTTCCTGTATTATATGGCCTTCGCCCGCTTCCTGTTGAGTGCTGAGTTTGAACACTATAGCCAGTACCATCTCAACCAAGAGAACACATTACCATTTTGGAAATCAAGTGAGTCTCTCTGAATTTTCCTACGTTTGGTGGCTGATGGCCTTTTATCATAACCACTTATATTGTCAAACAAAACTTCCATTTTATCCCCTTTGACATAATCTGGATACTTGTCAAAGATCGCACTCTGTAAGCCTTCGACCTCTCTGCATAAATCAGCCTCTTCAGGTTGAAAGAACTCAATAAGGAGCTGCATGTATCTGGTGTTGCACTCAAGATTTAACAGCTGCCAGCGTCTCAAAAGTCAGGATAGGTTTGTCCATAGCTCGGCATTGTCAAGACTCTCAGTCCCCTTGGTGCTATGTTCATTTAAGAGAAGCTACAAGGTGGAAGTGCTGCCACTGTAGTCACTTATACCTGTAAAGCTTATTCTCCAAGTCATGAAAATCTTTAAGAAACATCTCATGCGCATTCAAATCATCACTATTCACTTCATGTTCAAAGTGCAATGTTCCACTCAATAATGAATTG